>NC_071101.1:18532500-18740000 GCF_024256425.1 Clarias gariepinus | reverse complement strand
TCATCACTCATTTAGTTTGCCTGGAATGTGGTTGGCCAAGGATGAGCTAGCCTCTATTTTTCAGTTAATTATTTTCATAACTGATGCCAAAAGCCTCATAAACTCCTTGGGAAATAGGGAACGGGCTGAAATAAATCATAAACAGAATATGTTATAGCAGGAGGAATAGAAATGCTTTATATTCCTTGTGTTTCTTATAAATATAAAATAAGACATTTATCTCAATTCAGCTTCCAGAAAAGAAAAAAAAAGCGCCTGGTATTATAGCAATAGTTAGAAGGTGTGTCTTTCTGTAAGACTCTAATTCAAATAAAAGTTTTGCATGTAAATAAATGTGCTCATATGTCATAATGGATTGTTACGTTTTTTTGTAAAGTCACCGTGCAATCTCATAGGCAGCACAGGAGAAGGTTGGCATGTGATCAGTACATCCTGAAAGGGCCTGGTTTTGAGGCGCCTGTGCATTTACATCCCACACGTTCGAGACGAAATCTTCTAATTATCTCGTCCCCTGTCCTCCTATCTCTGTTTCCTGGTGTTTAGAATTTAAAAACGTTTTTTTGAAATACTTTTCCCTGTTTGTTTGTTTGTAGGATAGAGAGAGGGAGAGAAAAAAAGAGAAAGGAAGAGAGAGGGATATTTATGGAGCTGCTGATTGTTGCCAATAGTGACAGATTGAATTTTTTTGTGTCTCGAAGTGACGTGAAACCGTTACAGCTTTTGCACTTGATAGGATGAGTGCAAGGACATAGAACATGAGGAAAATAGAAAGGGGTGTAGATTTTCTCTGTCTGTTTTTTCCTTTGCCGTAGTTTTCCTTTTCAGCTGAATGCTGCATTCTCCTTGCCACATCTCCCTGCTCCGGGCTCCATGGGGCCGCCACTGTCATTCATTAATTCAGCTGCAGTCGGCATACGTTTATGCGTGGAGGTGATTTCAAAGGCCGCGTTCTGGGGTTAAGCTGTATTCAAAGCAAAACTGATTGGGAAAGTTCCTGATGTGTTTGATGATCAGAAAGAGAATGGCAGCTTTTTTGTGGTTTTCAGTTGGTTTAGGTTGGCCTACATGCACAAACCTTTGTACATGAGTGAGTCTGTGTGTGTGTGTGCATACATCTGTGCCATTTAACAAAATAACAGAGAATGACAATGAAGACATAATAATTAAAACAAGGACAAAGTGAATAATAAAAATGCACGAAATAATAATTCTGCATGGTGTTTTGCTACCATCTGTTTCATACAGTAATATCACAAACAAATTTGATACCCGTGACATTTCTGCACTTCACTTACCTCATATATCACGTTATGTATTCACGCTTCCTTTAAAGCTGGCGCCGTTCTCTTTGGTCTTTTATTCCAAGATTTGTTTTGTCCCACATGCAAAAATATATAAAGCCGTCCTACCACTCGCATACCGCTCGTCTGATCGGGTGAGATGAGGAACATGATCATTACGGCGAAATGATTGTAATCAGGGAGAAAGGAAAGATAGAGGCCCTGTGCCGATCTCAGACGCTTCTATAATCAAACACTAATTGCTGGTGGCTCGTGCAGTAATAAAGGAGTGGGGGGGGCGGGGGACGAGGCGGCAAGAGGGGTGTCATGTGTCATGCTTCTGATATGATAGGATTTTTATTCATTTATTTATTTATTTACTGCTGCTTCCTGAATACGTATTCAATAACTCTCTCCTGATTTAGTCATCGACGGCTAGCACGTGCTTCCTGTGTAGAGCATGAAGCCAACCACTGCAGCTTTTCAAATGGAAGCTGAAGACACTTGGAGAAGAGAGCACTAACCACCCTGATGTGTTACATGAATGGCCAGTGCCACAATAATGACTGTCTTGGACTTCTGGCAATGGTGGCGTCTCTGGCACTACTTTGCCAATGGTTGGACGAAACCTTAGACAGCTGCACCACTTAGGAGCCTGAATGGCTTTTTCAAAAGGGTCACAGTATTTTGACCGTCATAAAATAACTTCTTGCCTTTATTTTTTTGTGCACTTTTCTACAAGTAAGAAAACCACCATGAGCTTTATTTCCAGTCCTGTGAGTAAATTATCGTGGATTATGTCCAGTTTAAGACTTGAATGCAGCTCTTTTCATTTCTTTACGGCAGCTACCCGATGGAGCAAGGATATCACTCGCAGCCTTTATACCCTTCACTCTTTCTTCCAATTCTTATCATCGCTCACTTCCTCTTCACTTTCACTCTCACTTTCAGCTCCTTATCTCTTTCTCTCTTTCTCTCTCTATCTCTCTCTCTCTCTCTCTCTATCTCATCTTCTCTTATTAAACATTCAGCTCTTTGGTTTTCTTCCACACTAGATCTTTCTCTTCCTCTCTGCCCTTTTACAATTAATATGCAAATAAACGTACACAGGATCTCAGACTTCCTGTTTAATGCGCTTGAAGTATCGTAAAGGTATATACGCTTTGAGCATGTGTGCATGTTTGTGGTCAGCGTGTGACCAAAGGGGGGCAGGGAGGTAGCCAGTGTTCACTGAGAGCTGTGTGTGTGTGTGTGTGTATGTGAGAGTCTGGAGGAAAAATAGGGCTCTTTGTACAGGGCGGTAAGCTTTGACTTTATTCACTCGGTTAGGAGTCGGCCGACGCGTCCTCTCCTTGAACAAACCGCACATTCATCTGCAGACTCTGGACCTCTGACTCTGTGTGTGTGTGTGTGTTTGTGTGTCTCAGACGGACGTTCTGTTCACTAGCCCACATTCACCAGAGACACCCAATCCTCTTGTGTGTCTAGCTGATGTGTGTGTGTGTGTAACATGGCTGTCAGAACAAATTTTCCAGTTTAAGTCCTATTTTAAGTTTTCCTATTTTAATAACTTCCTAGTTGAAAAAAGACCTTGATTTTAGTTTCTGAAATGTTTCAACTAAATAATGCTTCATATTTGTTGTTGGACTGTTTTACCATTTCTGTTTATGTACAGTATTTGAAGTTTCATATACACACAAGTATAATGTAACGATAATCGCCATCACTCAGAAGAGGACCGGTTTTCTTTTGAGTCTGGTTCCCTTTCAGTGCTTCTTCCTCATGTTGTCTCCGGGGTTTTTCTTTACCAGCGTCCACTCTGGCTCGCTCCTTAGAGATCTTAATCTGCATACGGATCTCTGTAAGGCAGCTTTGTCACAATGTCTGCTATCAAAAGCGCCATACAAATGAAATTGCATTGAGTTGCAAAGCTCCAGGGTCCCAGGGTTAATCCTGAGCTTGGGTTACTGTCACTAGGTGGATTGGTTACAGTAAATTGCTCTTAGGTGTGCAGGAGTGTGTGACTGTGTGTGCCTGTGTGTCGCATGGTGCTCCGCATATGGCTGGCATCACATCCGGGCTTTATCAAGACATCCGACGCTCGGCGTTCCCGGGACAGGCTCCACCGCGGCTCTGACCAGGATATAATGAATAAATGAATAAATTGAAGATAAGTGGAAGATGGAATATTATGTAGATCTTGGGCGGCATAATAAATATTAAATGTGGCTAAAGGTTTGATGGAATGCAGCTGCCTTGATGCCTCACTGCCTGTGCTGCCTCATCAATCAGTGTGAAACAAACGAAATATCAGCGTCAAGAGACATTACGGTGGAAATGAAATGAATGAATGAATGAGCTGAAACATGAAACAGTACGATAATTCATGGTATTGTTTGGTTTTTACCTATTAAGTGATAGGAACATGTAGTGTGTGTGTGTGTAGCAGATTGTAGGCTCATTCATATTCGAAGGCATCACTTAAGTAGTGTGTATTTCGGCTGTCCACTTTTCAGGCTTCATGCATCTATCGAGGTAGTTGTTAAAGCAATATCTCAGGTTGAATGCTTGTAGGATTTATTTTAAAAAAATCATCATCTTGACCAGCGGTTCCAAATAGAATTAAAGTCAAAGCAAGGTAAAATATTTTAAGTTTTTTTTTAACTCCTTTTCTGAATGCACCATTTCAGTGTCTATGTAAATGAGCTACTCCTGAGCCACACCCTCCAGATAACAACTCCTGAGCAACGAGACAGAGAACAATATGACCTCACAAAAGAATCTAGTTGGTTTGTTTAAGCACCGCCCAATCCGAAAATGTGAACCGGAAGAAATGTTTTTTTTTGTTTTTTATTTCCCCACATATTTTAGTTTGTAGACACATAGTGGATGAGGGGGAAATCGTTTTAGTTATGTATCACTATTCTTTTGTGTGACAATTCATGATTTATTACACTGACACGATTTTTAAAAAGATTTCGTTTTGTTGTTGTTCCTTTATAAGCATAAAGGTGGGGCGTTTTTAACTGTTCACGCATTGGCAGGCAGCACTGCTCTTTGTGTGGCGGGAGAAAATAATTTGCTATATTTGTTTAGAATTGTAACACAATTCTAAAAATAAATCTGGATATTAAAATCGAACACAGTTATTGGAGACCTTATCAGAATGTCCAAAAATGACTAAATAGAACATTTAGCATAATGAATCCCCTTTAATAGGTTATTTCCTGTCCTCCTGTCGATGTCATGGGCATTGTGTTTTGCTTATTAGTTGCTTACTGAGGTTAAGGTTGAGGTTAGTGTTTTTTACAGTGCTAGCAAGACGAACATTATGTGTATGTGAGAGGCTGACTTCTGGCGTTGACATTTATTGTTTTTGATGGAACTATTTTTCTTTCTCTGGCCCAGTTGCCTGGGTAACTGTTTGCCATGGCTGTCCATGAAGCAGGAGAGGTGTGAGGTCATCATGTCTCTGTCATAGGAAAGAACAAGGGAGGAAGGATGAGCGAGGAAAAGCTGGAGGGTGTGTGTGTGTGTGTGTGTGTAAAAAAAAACTTAATGTAGGGCGATGATACGACACATGCAGGAGCTGATGAGATGCTGCAGTGTAGCACCGTGACTCGCTTTCCTCTGCTCCTAATTTAGGATCACATTATTACAAACATATCAGCATGAATGCTGCCACTTTACTCCTCTCTCTGACACACACACACTTTTCACGCTCATTCATACAGTCCACCTGCAGCTCTCTCATTTGGCAAAGCACGCATGTCGCCTGCTTATTGGTCTATCAGAGTAAAAGTATTCACAGGTGGCTAACCTCTCCTCTGCTGACCTCTTCAGCTCGATCTGATTACAGGATTCCATTAAATTAATCTGCCAATGCAAAAGGTCAAAGCTTAAGCCGTGCAGATTTGCATAGCTACTTCTCTGTTGTTCCTCTCGGCGTGGTGATAAATGAAATATAAAATGATGGTGCTTGTGTATGAGTAGCGTTGCAGCTTGACAGGGCAATGCAATTACTGTCGAAACCATTTACTGGTTCGCACTGTTAATATTGAGTTTAGTGCAATTATTATGCATGGATTCTGTTTTTGAAAAATATGGAGAGAGAAAGAGCTCGAAAGTGGGATAAATAGGTGGAGAATGTTTAGAATGTTAGGCTGTGCTAATGATGCTGCAAGACATGCGCATGTGTTCGTACATGTGTGTTTGTGTGAGTTGTGAATAGAGGGAGTTCAGATTCCTGGCCCGCTGCCTCTGACCCAGATTACAGGACATTAAAGAGCTCCTGGGAGCGCACCGATGCTCCATGGTATCCGTGGCTGGGCAAAACTGCAGGCTTGCACAGGCACGAGTTTAGCACAGTGTTTGGAGGCCAACGGTACAAAACCCATGGCCTACTTATGCACAGTGGTGCAATGCAGGGGGTCTGATACAGGGGATGAAAAGCAAGACTGAACACAGGTCGAGACATTTCACTCAACTGACAAATATCGTGAAATATTATGACTTATGACTTATTGGTGTATATTTATTTAAGTATTTCAGGTAAACATTTTAGATCTTTTGTTCTGGTCACTGATCAACTATAACTTTAAAAGCAGCATTACTGTTAAAACCGCCTAGATTGGTGCCATGGATTGGACTTGTTGTCCATGGATGCTTGATCAGAATTTGGAGCTGGTGGAATTTAAAGGCCAGGTCAGCAGCCTTGAACTCTTTGCCTGCTGGGTACACATGTGTGGTGCACTTGGTGTTCTGGTCTCTTTTTATTGTGGCCATCATTCCTTTTTTTCAGCAATTTTTGCTGCTTCAGCTTTTTCTATGGGATTGAGCCAGACAGCTTGGCCTTCGCTCCCTAGGGGCATAGATGGGCCTTGGGTGCCCCTGATTCTGTCACTGGTTTACTGGTATATAATTAGGGTCACCTGGTGGTGGTGTTAATGTTAGGGCTTTAATGGGCTGCCTTATATAGCGAGAGCATTTACTGTATAGTGATCTAGGCACCATGTGGGATAGGCTTTAGTGTTCTAGAATCATCCTTATGTACAGTGAGCTTGTGTGGAAATTACAAAAAGTTTGAAGAACTTTTACTTTTACTTTTTTTTTTTTTTGAAACCCTGATTTTCTCTTCTAATTTAGACATAGCCAATTCCTATCCATCTTTCTGTTAGGGCACTCTTACACCAAAACAACAACTACATCCAGAGAGGGCAAAGACTATCACATGCGAGACATGTGATGTCTGCCGGTTGCCTGTTTTCAAACTGCTACTCACGCAACATGAGGTGCGGCTTAACAAACCGAGAGAAAATTTATTTCTGCCCCTTCTGCATGCGGGAGCTCACAGAGGCCCATGATTGGCTAGTGCTACTATGATTAATGTGAGACTGTGAGTATGCTGTCTCTCATGACCCCAACAACCCCCACCCCCTTCCGCCCGCCACCCCCCTATCCATGAGAGAACACGACCAGTCTGATGTCTAGACTCCCGGTCTAGATTACTTTTGATACTGACACACTCTGTCTGTGCCACTATGAAAAGTATGATATCTCAATGCACAGAATAATTAATTCTTCAGGTGCAGTCAATTCCAGAATTATTGGCACCCTTCAATGATTTAAAACAAAGTTCAGTCAAAGAATAAAGTTAATAAAAATTATTTCTGCAAAAGTGTTGTTTTGCCGTCATGATAGTTAATTATGGACAACATATATGTGGTAGAATTATAGACAATGTTTGATTGAAGACTGACAGTGTTTCTTCAACATAGAAACAATACTGTACATAAAACCCAAGGTCTGTGTGTCTTTGGGGACAAAACCACTCTTAATATTGTATATAGTGTCTAGGAACTTAATTGTCTATGGCTGTTTTATTGAGGTATAAATATGACGTAGCACACAGGGAACATTCTTTGCTCGTCATCAATATGGATAAAACTAAAGAGCTCTCGACTTATATGAGTAAAATAAGTGTTGAGCTGCATTAATTGGAGCATGGTTACAGAAGTAGGTATTAAGGACGCACTGTCAGAGCTGTGGTGAAGTTAAAAATGTATGGGACTGTTCAAAATTTGCAGAGAAGGGGACTCATCCACACATTTTCCCACATACAGTGAGGAGTATGCTACGAAAGGTAAAGAATATAGTTGAATCTTAAAGTTTCAGCATTTTAAAACCATCGGTGAGATGCCACCCCAATGAACAGAAGCTTTTTGGATGAGTTCCATGTAAGAAGCCCTTCCTGAGACCAAGACACACACTTTAGCATCTGAACTCTGCCAAGCAGCGTTGGAGTTACTACTGGAATTGTGTGTTGCAGTCAGATGAGACAGAAATTAAGCAGCATTATGTTTGGTGAAAAAAAAAAAACAGGGACTGCATACAAAGAACATCACCTCGTACTCACGGGAAAATATGATGCTGGCTCTGAAGCTTATGGGTTGTTTTGCTGCCAGTGCTCCAGGGGCTCTTTTTAAGGTCAGTAGCATAATGAATTCTATTGAACTCCAAAACATTTAGTCAAAAAGACTGAAACTTGGCTGTAGTTAGGTCTCTCATCAAGACAATGAAGCACATGTCAAAATTTACAAAAATTGAACCTTTGTTATGGCTCTCTCCAGATTTGAAGAACTACTGAAAATCTGTGGTCTCATTTGAAGAGGGTCTTTAACTGAAGAAACCCCAAGAATCTCAATAAGTTGGAAATGTTCTGCCTGGAAGAGCGGTCCAAGACTCTCCGCAAATATTCTTCAAGCTTTTTAAACAATACACACGGATCCTGAGCGCCAGTTGAGGCTAAATACTGAAATATGGGGTGGCATAAAAAAAACCTGCATTGAGAAAATGTGTATTACAGAAAAAAAACTTAATTACAAATTCTTTTGAACATAAATGGACATGGGCTCCACGTTTGTTTAATACTCATTGTATGTGTGATTGTTTTAGTTATTTTAAATAATTTTAGCTTTCATTTTTTGTGAGCCAGTAATTCTGCAGTTAACTGTACAGTAAATGCGATTTACCTGTGTAAATTAAGGTAACAGTAAACAAATGAATGACAAATAAAAAAAATAATTGATGTAGTGATTAGAAAGTATGTGTTAATGTGTATTAGAGAAAGGTAAAAAAAGGTAATTCTTGTGCAAATTTTATATAAAAAAAGTTTTAAACTAAATATGTTTGCATTTAAGATGGTCAAATATTGCCGTAAATATTGCTTTAAACTATTCACACATTGACAGGCAGCACAGCATTCTCTTTGGCCAGAGCAAACAAAATATGAAAATACTGAATCAGGATGTCAATAGTGATATTTTTTCAGAATCGCAATATAGATCAATAATATCGTATCATCTCTGTAGTCCTTGGTAATTATGATTCCCATCTCTAGTGTGTA
Organism: Clarias gariepinus; assembly: GCF_024256425.1. Lineage (NCBI taxonomy): Eukaryota > Metazoa > Chordata > Actinopteri > Siluriformes > Clariidae > Clarias > Clarias gariepinus. Next base: position 18,731,315 of record NC_071101.1, on the reverse strand, counting down.
CTGTATATTCTTGATATAAGGATCTTTGGATTGTTTTAAGGCTCTACTTTACTTGTAACATATTGTAGGTGAATTGTGCTCTTTAAGTTAATAAGATGGAACTTCTTTTTTTTATTGTCAGCAGTAATCATGTCTTGGGTCATGTTTTATTGTCTCAGAAATGACTGTTTTGTCTGAAATGCATGCTGTACTGATTTGGTAATGAATTTAAATGAAATGAAATGAATTCACCTGAATTATTGAAAGGGCATCTTTTCACATGATCGCACAATTCTGCACTGACAAACCCGTAGCACTGCGCTTTCAACCTCATCCAGTATCGGTACTTAGCAAATGATGTTTGTGGATTCTATTTGCATGTCTACTGTAAAAGCTGTAGTCTTTTGAACTGTTTCTTAATATTTAAGACATTAACCCCCTTCTCAAGTCGCTCCCTCGGCTTCATGTGGCCCCTGTCTTTCTCGTTCCCACTCTCACACTCTTGTCTTTCTCTCTCTCTCTCTCTCTCTCCCCGTCACTCACATCAGGGGTGAAATTGTTGATTGGCTCTCATTAACCTTCTGACTGCATCTTAATTATTTCATTAAGCCTCTAACAGCTGATCTCAGGCAGAGACTCGGGTCACTCACCACACCCGCACTTTCTGCTTTTTCTACTCTCAGGTTCGGTCTCCTTACTCTCTGCCTCTCTGCCCATCAACAACCCTGAACGAGGTGTGTCTCGAAAACCATCAGCTTTCAAATGACTGCACGATCTGCTAAAGATTATGTGACAACACTTGCAGCTTCAGGCTTTTATTATTTATCCGCTTTGCCCACTAACTGCCAACATCTGACAATAGTTATCAAACCGGCACAGATGCTGCCACTATGATTCAGTGAAGTATGTTTCACAGAAGACGATAAGGCTTTTTCTTTCTCATCGACTTCCTGCTCGTTTCGAGGATGTTCACGCTAAGCACTTTTTTCACGCAGTTTGGTGACACAGTTTCAAGTGGAAGGCATCTCGTGGTGTGTGTCTGTCTGTGTGTGTGCATTTCAGTCATGGGGGCAACTATTAATTTTCAGCCTTTGCACACACACAACTTGTGGTAAAAAAGAAAGCACTTTCGCATGCCTTCTGTGGCTCATGCATATTTTACTGGAGATGAGTTGTGTAAATGGTAGAAGGCCACGATAAAGGCATCCTCTTGCGTTATTTTGATTTAAGCCACACTGCTGTCACAGGAGCTGTTCTAACACTCACTGTCACATCCAACACGTCATTATTTATTTTTTGTCACCAGGCATGACCCAGCATTAAAAAGAAAAAAACAAGTGAAGCAATATGATAGAGTTTATAGTGGCTGTGTTTTATTCTGGGTGCAGCTGCTTGGAAAGGAACAACCTTCAAAAGGGTCTCTTTCACTTTAAATCAAAAGTAACCTCTAGAGACATCATCATGTGCCAAATCTTTAGTTCTGTATCTGTTTATTCACTGTAGCTTACTTTTTTTTTCTGATTGTTAGAGGATACATCCTTAATTAGAAGCCATGTTAAATACGTTTTAAATGTTATATTGGCTACCCTTCAAACTCATGCTAATCATGCTTTAATGTGCATGTGGTCGTCCAGATGAAAATATGATGGATAAATTGGACTCGTGTATAAAATTATGAATATAATTTGAGGAATGCAAAAGTGCATTGTGCAAGTGCAAAACAAATGACATCTGATTCTTATAGAAAGTATGCTAAAGTACTAATAATTATATTGTAAATAAATATTCTTTTATTGGTAAGTCGATGACTGGGTTTAAACTTCTTATCTAGCTAGTTATTAGCTAGAGATTAATGTTGGGCTGTGTTCATATTACAATCCATATTGTTTAAATCAGATTCTTTGGTCTGGATGTTTGAGTCTGAATTGAGTCACTTCAGGCTGGTAATTTAAATGTAGACTTAACCACCTCAATTAGCGTTCATTAGCGTAGCAATATCTATACTATGCAGCCAAAAGTAATCCCCACTGCTGTGTTAAAAGCCTTTGCAAAAGATTGCAGGTTATTACAAAGGCAAAAAGGGAAGTAAATCTGCAGATGTTCAACGCGCTCAGATGAGATGAACACATGTACTGTAGAGCTTCTGGCCATCGACAAACAAGAGATTTTTTTGTAGGTTGCACAATCGATTAAATTGCACAGCGCTATTTTTTTGTTTATTTTATTTGTAGGCCTACATAGTTTTTATAATATATTTTGCACTCTTTTGTCATTTACAATTTGACTCAGCACAAAACTACGTTTATGGCGTATAAGCTTGTAAACAGTTTGGTAATCACAGCTTATCTATACAATCATCACTTTTCTCCCTTATTTTCTCCATTTAATGTTCAGATTTTTATTTTGAAAAGGTCACATATATTGCTGCAGTAAGGGACTTCTTTCGCTCAGCCTGGACTACGGCTGTGGCTCATTTGTTAGCTCATTAGCTAATCAGTTTTAACCACAGAATGGCTGCTAAGCTATGAACACAAAGAAGAGTATTACTTTGCTAGGAGACAGTTCATTTACTTATTTTTCTATGTAGCTTGTTCCTCAGTTCTAGTTGTTTCAAAGTTTCAATTAACCACAGTTTGGAGTATGCTGAAGTGGAATCTGCCTACGCAGAGAAAAAAATATTTCTGTCATCAAAACTGACCGAAATAAAGGGATCCTATTCCAGGAGTATGTTTTTTTTTTAGGTACTGTAGCTGGTTTCTGATTGGAATGTTAAAAGTTGAAGACACTGAGCACAACTATGTCTGCATCCTACTGTATCACATGACATATTTGTTTTCTTAGTATTGGATTTGAAATGGCATACAAAATTGAAAAAAAAAAAAGTTTTGAATCAATCTCCGAGCGGATCTTAAATCCACAAAGGAGACTTTTACAGAACGGCTTTTATTTCATCTGGTTTTGGTTGATACAGGTTTTATTATGGTATTGATTGAGATAGGGAGTAGATTGGAAGTCTGTGCATTGTCTTTTTTTCTGCTAGGATACTAGGATGATGCTATATGCTTATAAACTTACTCAGGCTGCATTTAGTGCACATATCCAGAAAACCATAACATCTCATTATGTTTTAATGGCTGGTTTTTCTCTAGGCAGACTCGCATATTGATTTTTTCCCCCTCTATTGTGTTAGGTGCTTTCAGTTGCCTGTTGCCTGCGTATGAGTGTCTGCGAATGAGGAAGGGAAAAGACAGGGCCATTAAGATGTTCCTAGACGTAGCATTTGTTAAAATTAAAATGAAAGATATCCGTGATAACTGCAGATCTGGACAGCGAACACTAATTATGTAACGTTTTTTGTCTTGATGCAAATTATGACCCGGATAGGCAGCACTGCGCTATATTGACCGAGGGTTTGCTTTATCCTTCACATTTGTGCATATGGAGTTTGCTTGCTTGGTTTAGCCTCACTATCCAAAGCCATGCAGAGTAGGCTAACTGGCATTTCAAAATTGTCTATAGTTTGTTTCCGAGGATATACTGTAGTAGGTTCCAGGCCAGCTGTGAGTAAGTTAAATATCCCTGACTAATTTAAGTCTAATGTAATCTTTTTTCGTTATTTTCACATTTTCCGTTAGGACTTTCTCAGTGTTTCTGTATAAATCCAACTGAGGGAGCATTATGTACGAGCTTATTTTTTTTCCTAATGGTTTGAACCTGTGTAATTTGTGGAACTGGTCTACTAAGAAAACTTTCCCTGCCCCATTTCATCAGCACCACCAGCAGCCTGAACTGTTACCACAAGGCAGGTGGGTCCATCCAGTCATGCTCTTGGCACCAAATTCTGACCCTACCATCTGCATGCCACGGTATCAGTGAGGCTGTGCCAACAGTAGCCTCAGATTCCTGGTGTTGGCAGACAGTACCAGAATTCGGTGTGGTTTTCTGCTGTGGTTGCCCATCTGCATTGAAGTCCTACTTGGGTGTTCTGAAATGCTTTTCCGTACATCACATGTGTACAGATTGTCTGCTTGACTTATCCTGTCAGTTCAAACCAGCCTGCTCATTTTTCTCGATCTTCGCTTATCATCACAGATAAGTTCAGCTCACTAGAAACCTTTTGTGTTTTTTTTCTTTTTTTTCGCACAATTAAGTGTTGTCGATAGAAATCTCAGCATATCAGCAGTTTCTGAAATACCCAAACCATCCCATCTGGCACCAACAACTATGCTGAGGTGTTCTGATGTTTCATTCTCTTAACCCCAAAGAGGGGAAAGGTGTTGATTAATTCTTTAATTAGCATGTTGTTTGCATATTCATAGACCATTACATTATTTATGAGGGTAAAAAGGTTGGAGATGTTTCTTGCCCCTTGTTCCCATTTTATGAAAATATTATTTAAGCATTTCAAAGTTGTTTTAATTACGTCTCCAGAGGTACTTGCATATGTTAATACGGAATTCTCTTGTGCTTCATTTTCTCATTTGATTTCTGATACTAAAATTAGTACATCATTCTTCCGCTGAGGTTAATGCTTCTCTCTGTAGGTTGCTCTGTCCTTATCTCTCTGCCAAGTTCCCTGTGAGCTTTTGGTCTCAGGTCTAATGGAAGACTATACAGGCAAATCCTATAATCCATCTGGAGTGGGTCAGTGGCCCAGAACCTGTAACACTTAGTTGGTAGAACACTGAGTTCCTGTAACGCCTGCTTTATTTAGAGCTACATTTCATAAAAATGTTTCATTTGAGGGAGAGAAGAGATGGACAAAAGCAGTTTTCAAATGATATAAAATGAGGAATTCTAAAGATGAGTATTCACAATAGAGTCCATGGTTTGGATGTACTGAGAAGATCTATCAAGGCTGGTTCATATATCTTATTTTATTTAATGTATCCAGTGTACAGTGGTATTATTATAATTCAAGGACATATATTATGTACCATAAACAGTTTTATTCTTATAACGGTATGGACTTGTAATATATTATTCTTATATTCTACTTTATATCTTTAGATCTGTTATTGGACATTTGCATTCTATTATATTTAAATACTATCCACGAGCTTACAGTAGTTGTGTATGATTATAAATGTTTAACTTGATCCATTTAGGCTTTAGTTTAGATTTCCACCACTGTCTCTTATTCTTATGGCTCACACATGAGAAAATGATATTGACGAGTTTGCCTTCAGTGCATTTCCTGAAATTTAAATAAATAACATTCAAGATTTCTGCCATGTCATCTAATCCTAGTTTTATGGCTGTTTAGTGTCACTGTAATGTACAGTGGTCTTATGTATAAATACATTCAGCTCTTGCTATTTTAACCAGCTTTGTTCTGCTTGCTTCATGCACAGATGGAGAGAGGCAAGCAGAGGGGACTGATACCAGTCAGAAGAGAAACTCACGCTCCTCGGACAGCCATCACAAGAGTGAGGACACCAGCGATAGCCGTGAAGATGATGCATCAGTAAGAAATCAAATGGAGTGTATAAAAGTTTATGGAGTAATATGCCTTGACAAATTGAGTTGATTACACCCGAGTGGTTTAGATTAATTATCTAGATAAGCATTAGAAATAATTATAAAAGGATTGCCCTTATTATGCATTTTTGTCAATTTGCACTATTCTGAGGCAAAATCCAGTTATGTCTAAAACAAGGATATGAGCAGCATATTTCAAAGAAGCGTGCGAGCATATTAAAGTAAATTCCGTTCAGGAAAAGTATAATGTTTAAGCAGCAATTTGAATTTGACTAAGATAATGTGCTATTTTTCCTTAAATAGACAGACACCCTAAAAGAATGTTCCTAAGGATATTTAAAGAAGCAACAGGCATTTTTAATTCTGTTAAGCAATGAAAAAAACAGGACATGGTCTGCTCTATTCTCATTTCAACTGACTCTTTATACCCTGTGATATTTATGCAATTCTTTTCATGATTGCATATGGCTCTTCAATATTAAAAAGCAACTAAGGCTAAAAAAAGAAAAAAATGTTTGCTTAAGGAACGGCAAGGTGACTTGCTGGTTAGCGCTGTTGCCTTGTACCTCCTGGGTATGGATTTAATTCCCGCCTCGAGGTCTGTGTGCATGAAGTTTGTTCTCCTCATATTTGGTGGGTTTCCTCCGGGTACTCCGGTCTTCCTTCCACAGTCCTAAGACATACAGATTAGGCTTATTGGCGGTCCCAAATTGTCTTAGTGCATAAAAGAGTGTGTGTTTGTGGGTTCCCTGTGATGGATTTCAAGTCCATGGTGTACCCTGCCTTGTCTCCTAGGATGGTCTCCAGGCCCCCCACGACCTGGTGTGTAAAGACCTTTACAGTAAAATAATGAAGATTTAAATTTTTTTTAACAGCATTTTTTTTCACACAGCGTAGATGGAAATCATATCAATGGATATAAATTTTACCTCCAATTGCAAATTTTACCTCCAATATAAATTTTACTGAGGCTTTATACCCTTGCAGTAAAATCAGAATGTCCCTGTGCATTATGATTTTCGATTTTAAAAAATCATGATAAAAATATGAAATAATGTTGGTTAAAAAAAAAAAATAATAACAGGAATAGCCAGTTTCTGCCTGAGATATAAAGGGTCAACTACAGTAGTGTACATCTCATTTGTCAGGACTTTGATGGATGAATTTGGAAATAGTGGAGTGTGTTTGATATGATATTAAGTCTCATGTGTGCCACTAACTGAATATCAGGTCACTGCCACAAAAGACATTTGAGGACATGTACATTCCTTTTCTATTCTACCGTTAAATGATTGATAGCCTGATCTTCCTCCTCTATGTGCTCTAAAAGTCAGATATTTCCATACCTCCCTCTTCACCAATGAGCTGCTACCTTTCTCTCCACCATACACACGGCTCACTCTGTGGTAGCTACATGTGCCTTTTATTCTGCTCGCAGCTGAAGGCAAAACATCTATACAAACATGACTAAGCAAAAAATCTACAAAATGGGTCCATAGGCAAAGATGTGGCACAGATACATATGATCATGCTTTTGGTTGTTTTCAGTTGTTTCAATGACCAAAAAGAATAATATAGTAATATGAGCATTTTGTAAAACATTTTTGCTGTGTCATTGCGTGTTTCTTCCCGTGCTTGTTGGGTTTCCTCCGGGTACGCCTGTTTCCCCCCACAGTACCAAAATATGCAGTTAGGCTAAATTAAGTTTCCGAATTGCGCATAGTGTGTGTGTGTGTGTGTGTGTGTGTGTGTGTGTGTGTGTGTGTGTGTGTGTGTGTGTCCTACAATGGGCCAGCACCCTGTCCAGGGTTTACCCCACCTCCAGGTCCCCCATGACCCTGTATACAGGATAAAGCGGTACAGACGATGAAATTATGAATATTACATGAGAATGGAGCGGGGGGTGTGGACACAGTGAAGGGAAGACATGGACATCTCCATCTTTATTGATTCACATGAACAGAGATGAATATAGCTCCAGACACAAATAGACTGAATATGATGCACATCTCTGAACATTTTTCCATGTGTATGACAGACTGGGATGTGCTAAGAATAAATCCTTTCTTTTTTTTTCCTTCTCTTTTTTTTCTTACCTGTTTCACATTTTTAATGTCAAGCAGTTTAAATAGCTGAGAAAAAGAAAAGGTTGTATGAGACAATCCATACGAGCTGTCTTTGAAGATTTGGAGTTGTTATGACAACGGTTGTATGGAGTATCTTTGATGCTTCACAAATTAAAGGTAGGGTCAGTGCACTTTTTTTTATATTCTCCTCACGTTCTTGTAAAGGTCCCAATTTTTTTTTTTTTTTATAAGTTAACACAAGTCTAGCTGTTAATGTGTATCTGTTAATGCTCGTTAGATAAAGCATTTTTTTTTATACCTCAAGCTTGCTTCATTTCCCTCCTACTGCAAATGCGCCTGTCAGTGTCTATGTGAATGAGCTACCTCTATGGTTTTCCAAAGAATTTAAATTTAATTTACATGTTTAAGCCCGGGATAATATAAATATTGAAAAAAGACAACACATGGAATGTTTTCTTCATATTTTTTGTCCGTACATGAACACCTGAGACCCATCTGAATGTCTAATATGGCTAAAAAGTGAATTTTGCATTATAGTTCCCTTTTAACTGCCAGTATAACACCTACCTAGAGGCAAATCTATTTTTATGTGACAAAACATATGCTTAGAAATAAGATATGGTCCACCTATACATTCAATCAGTTGAAACCATAATAAATTAAGGAAAGCAGACAACATTTTCTAAGCTTATTTGTTTAGGTTTAGGAAATGAACCTCCTAGGTGAATCTCCATCATGAATCTGGTTGAGATTGTACATTATACAATGCACCAACAAGAAAAAAAAAATGTATAAGGTAGATTTGTGTGAACACATGGTGGTGGTACATTGCATATTGTTGTTGCTACACAGCTTCAGCGTTCCCTGTTTGAGCCTAGGTTTCCAGATTCTCCCAAAAACTCTTGCTAGTAAGTAATTGCTAACTCTACGTTGACCTTATGAATGATTGTGTGTGTATTAATTAGTGTTGTGTGCATGGTGCTCTGTAATGAACCTGTATCCCTAACAAGGTGTGTTCCTTGCCCAGTGTTCCTTTTTGGCTCCAGATTCTTATGAACCTTAATGGATAAAGCAGTTATTGCAGAAAAAAAGGTTTACATTTGTTTAATACTTTTCTGCCCACTATATAGAGTGTTTTTTGTATTTTCATTACATCCATTTCATGAGCCAGTTTGTTTAAGCTTTTGTTTTTTGAACGTTTTATGCTCTAAATACGTTTCATTTTGTCTCCTTTTAAAAAATTGCATTTGGGCGAAAACTTATAAATATCCAAGGAACCCCTGAAGAATCATTGTTCTAGCATCTGGAAAGAATTATGGAAAATAGTATTTCTAATTGGCTGAATAACAGCAGGATACTTTTCGAAAACACTAAGGGACAAGGATGCACTTCATAGACGCAAGTAGTTGTATTCCTATCACCATGGTAACACTCAGTGACAGATCATCTCTAGCCAACATGGAGGAAAGCTTTGATGGTGTGACGGTGGGAAGCTGTGGGAGTGTGACAGCCATGGTGATGCACTGATATCTCCTGAACCGCGTCTGTGTCTCCTTCATTCATTATTAACCAGGCGTTTCCCATCCCTCTGTTCAACTTTAGTTTCCATGGGGAGAAAATGCACACACTTACTCAAAGAGTCATACAGACAAAACTACGTGCACTCGGACACCTACTGTAGTACATGGCAACACGTTAAATATGGCAACAGTGCTTTTTGCAGCTAGGATCGTGTGACGTTCCCACTGTTATCATTCTAAGCCCTGAAAAGATAAAATATTCCATCATTAATGTGCCTCTCTCACCTTCACTGGTACTCATTAAGAGTCTGAGGGCCCTGTCATCCTCTTAGCTTAAACTGGGAATGAAATCTGTGTGTGTGTGTGTGTGTGTGTGTGTGTGTGTGTGTGTGTGTGTGTGTGTGTGAGAGAGAGAGAGAGAGAGAGAGAGAGAGACGCTGCCTTCTGTCTCATGCATATTAATGTGTCTCTGCTCCAGGTGAGCAATGTCACCTGAGCTCAGTGAATCCATCATTCCCATCAGGTTAACATCGAGGGCTGAGCCTGTGAAGACCTGAGGAGCCAAAAATGTCCCATGTACAATGGAGGTTGTCATCCTAACAAAATATTGTCACAATAATAAATGCCTTAGCATCAAAACTTGGATTAAACTGTAATAAAATTATATACATTTAATAAAAAGTCAAACACAAAAGTAAAACATACTCTTCATCAATTAAGGATCAAGAACGCAGAGAATTTCAATCTGTCTGTATGTAACGACTGACCTGGCAGGGCATGCTGTTACTATATGTGAAAAAAACCAAGACTATAGGCAAATAACTAAAGTGGAGTTACTCTTACCAACCAGATTGTCTAATAGCATCATGTCACAGTGTTTTATCCCTCTTATAATTTGTGCATAATATTTTAATACTAATTTCACTCATTCAATAAATGTATTTCATTTAATGCATTTATTTATTCTTCTATCATGGGGTCCTGGAGCCTACAGAGAAGACTTAAGGCACAAGGCAGGGCACACACTGAACAGAGTGCCAATCCATCACTGTGCACACACACACACACACACACACACATATACACACACACACGTGAAATAAACCCGCGATCCTTGAGGTGCGAGGCCACTTAGCCATCGTACTGCCAATTTAAATAATAATTAATAATTCGCTAATAATGTTTCATTATAATAATTTTATGATCATTTGTAATCTGTTTAATTTTGTGGAACCACCACAAGAAAAGTTCAGTCCTGTTGGCTGCTGTTGGCAGCTACAGTATAAACAGTTTCTGTTTGTCCCTCTTTAAGTGAAGATGTGAATGTTAGAGTTCTCTGTCATGAAAGCCTAAAATTATAGCTTTACCTCTGACTGGTAAAAAGCTCTAACACATGAAACTCCGAAAATGCTAAAAAGAAAAGAACCAAAAAAAAAAATCTTCTAATGAGAACAAAAACGTCACTGTACCAATAATCACCCTTGCCATGTGTAGTGTCCTTCACATATGTCCATATGAATGAGCGATTGCTATTGGATAGAAATGGTAATGCATAAGAAAAAACACATAGTACCCCACATACCATTTGTCTCGCCTTGAACTGTTTTCAAAACAACTCCCAGCAGGAATTTTTGTTGGTCGGAACACTGTGGTGATGTTAATTCGGCAATGTTACAGATGTTGTTTTTATTAGAAAGTTATAACTTTTTTGATGAAGTTATGTTGGAACAACTTTAACTGCGTGACAGTGGGATAAAGACTTTAACACAATGCTGCAAAATTATTTTAAAACAATATTGATATCAAACTGGTGGCCCAAGCAGGACTTAAACTCCAATCACAACAGTGAAAGCACTGTCTACTTATCACAGGATGACTGGAAGAGCTCATGTGCATAAATAAAAATGAGCGCCACAAATAAAAAATAAAAAACGGACAATAAGTATTTCCATGAAATATTAATTTGGAAGGCAGCTACAAGGTTTTAAAATCCCACTTTATGTCTTAGATGTCATAACGTTTGTTTTGTGAAACTGGATGTGATGCAGTTTGGACCCTGTACAAACACCATTTTATAGTATAGTTAATAATAATAATGTTAAGCTAAGATGCACCCTGTGGTAATATTTGGGTAGGAAAATGAATCAGAGAGGTATCATTACGACACCAAGAGATCTGCGACATAGGATACATGTGCTGTACAGTATGTTGATAGCTGTTGTACAATATCTGTCCCAATGTCCTATAGGAATTCTAAACCCTGTTATAACCGTAGATGCGGTCAGACGTTTTGCGAATGGATATCAATCGGCATAAATGCACTGAACAGACATTCGATTTTCTTTGTTTTGAGGTTTTATTAGAAATGTCGTGTTTGGGTCGTTCATACAACATCATTCCAACATCATTTTTCATTCAAGTCATTCTACCTTTCGATAACAATTTGTCCCAAGGGGGGACATTATATATAAATCTATATAAATAAAAGAAAGGTTTTGTCTGTACATTGAGCAGAACTCTGTATGTATGTCTGTATGTCTGTATGTATGGCTGTCTAGGCGGATTTTGTCACAGCATCACCCAAAACTGGACAGAATTGAATTAATTTTTGGCATTTTTCGGTATCAAAATGTTGAGTTGAAGTTATGAGCAGTAATGTACCCGATTATGTCACAGCATCTAGCACTTTTTTTGCACAAATATAGCATTTTTTTAAGGCGTAGTTAAAGTTGTTCCAACATAAATTCATCAAAAAAGTTATAACTTTCTAATAAAAACAACATCTGTAACATTGCCGAATTAACATCACCACAGTGTTCCGACCAACCAAAATTCCTGCTGGGAGTTGTTTTGAGAACAGTTCAAGGCGAGACAAATGGTATGTGGGGTACTACACATCAATATGCACTTTACCCACAGAGCCAATCAACACCAGAATTTACACGCAATTGACGGTAATGCACCTACAAACCACAGCAATCCTCGCGATACCAAGAGAGTAGAGTATGGAAATTGAACTTTTAAAGATAAATGGACAGATCAGTGTATATTTATCCTTCTTGCGGGAAGTTTTAAAGCAGTTTGTCTTATATGCTTCTCAATCGCGGTGCAAATAACAATCAGTAATACAACTGTAAAATATTAAATTTCTCATTTGTGATTCACTCTCCGATTACCAAACTGGAAGTGTACTAGGCTAATGACGAAGGAGGTACAGCTTTGTGTAAACAAGATACTCAACCTTACAAAATTTAATTTCTTTTTTCATTTTCAGACATGTACAGTACATGGGCAACAATCCTGAAATAATAATAATACTGATTTTCATTAGCTGATTAGCTTATTTTTACCTTTAACCTTTAAACTACTTCTACAAACTATTTCTTTAATAATGACAGGTTCTTACGCTAGTTACAACCATGTTACAACTATTATACTGTACAACTTTAGGGTTCCTGCAGAATAAAAATGGGAAAAATTGAACGACTGGAGGAAATGATGAAGCTGTCGATTTAGCCAACAATGGAGTGTGTGACAATAGTCCACTCTGATACTCTCTACATACAGTCAGCAAATGCATAGAAATATCAATATCATTTCATCACATCACTCACAACTAAATGGCCCTTGCCTGAGAATAACGATTGCTCAAGTTCATTACGTTGATCCATTTGTATCACTTTTGCTGAAGCAGACAGAGTGCATTCCCAGTTTACTGGCATACATCGAAAAACATGCTCATCAGTGCACTTAGTAAATAATTGTGCATGTGTTAATATACCGTTTTCAGTAATGTAGTTCTGCAGTACTATTTCAGTACTTGTATCCTGTGCAACATCATCGTATGGCCTTGCAATATTCCTTTCCTCCCTAGTGAACAGAACAAAATCCGACCACAGCCCCTGAACAGCTAAGTGTCTTGCTCCTCTGCGTCAGTGAACAATAGCTTCAGTCAATATATGGCCTGCTCCTTTTTGTAGCCGAACACCTGTTCAGGGATCATCATCTCACGGCAGGTTCTTGGATGAGATAATGGTTCCACTGAAGCTTTAACTGCCATTGATTGGTTAAATATGCTCCATGGCGAGACTTCGCGGCATAATAGAGGTGTCTGTAAGAGCATAATTATTCTCCGACGGAGAAAAGCTCTCGGTTACAGTCCCATATATCTGCCTCCATAAGGAGTCGTCCACCTCTGACACACTGATAGGGCTGCTAATGCCTGAGAAGAACTCACCTGCAGCTTCCGTGGGATTAATGTCTCAGGCTGCGCGCTGCACTTGATCTTTTGTTCTCAAGCAATGAAAGGGGGAGGGTAAAAACGGAGTGCGTGTGTGTTTGTGTGTGGTGTTATACATTATTGTGTGAGAGACCATGTGTCTGGCTGAGAACGGGATAAGAATGATTCTCTAGGTCAGGATTGACGAGATGGAATAAGGATTAGAAGAGTGAAGAGATGTGTCCTGCTGCTTTGTTCAGTTCTGGGTGGTTAGGAAGGATACCTACATGGCTAACTGTGAACATAATCTAATGCATATTGCTATGAAGTGTAAGTCTTTATCCTAGTTTCATACAGTACGTATCGTCTATTTGGTTAATGATTAAAATCCAAACCTGTAATTTATGTAATGTCTTTTAGGAAAATGTTAAATATGCATGAATATTACATGCTTTTGTTCAAGTCTGCTCTGAAGGTCTCACATAGCCACGTACGCTACGGCGTAGCCTGACATGCAGACATGTAACTATACATCACAGCAGCGCAGACCACAACATCTGTGTTTTTCACTACAAAGACTGTTGGGCCTACCCAATTGATCATATTTCTGATTTTATGGTAGGACATGTCGTAGCCACTGCTGGCCTAGAAGGCCTAGTGATGTTTTATTTTATTTTATTATTTACAGTATACAGTATACAACATGAAAATAATGACTTTATTTATGCTTCCTCCCATCATCTCTATCTGTTTCTCTAAATTAACAGTTTGACCAAAGGAAAAAAAAACTTTTTGAGAAGATTTTGAGTTTTAACTCATTCTGGCAAAAAAAAAAAAAAATCCTCACACAAGATATCATTATTTTAAAAGCTTTGTCAGAAGTGAAAGTGCTTATGTGAATGGTTTTAAATGTGGGTTTTGTCAGGCAGCTGCTCTACCCTTTTTCCAGTAACTCCAAGCATATCAATTCACTTTCATACTTCCAACAGACAATTAGTGTAATTAATGATTGTTATAGCATGTGTGGCGTTAAATGATTTATATAGCTTACTTATAGATATGGTTTTTGACAGATGCTGTTATCCAGTGCGTTTTATGCAAGTGCTTATCTTCCATCAATAAATATATTCTTCCACTGAATCAGTAGGCTACTAACTAGAACAACAGTTGGGAAGGATTTTTTTTTGGTGTGGGTGGGGAATAAAGAATTAACCCAAATGTCAAAGAAACAGATAGGTCTTTAGTTGTCGTTTAAGGATTGCCATTGACCCGGCTGTACAGACATCTAGAGAAAGTTTGTTATACCACTTAGAAGTCAGGACAGAAAATAGTTTAAAAGCATGTCTTCTTCGATCCCTTAGAGATGGTGGAACTAGTTTAATTTATTAGTAAATGTCCCAATGCTGGTACGCTGTATATCAACATTAATGGAATGTCTCTCATCCAATCAGATACCTCAGTCAGAGCTAATTGTTTTATAAAAATATAGAAGATAATGTACAGTTTGCAGCCTTTGCGAAACTGGATTCACTGAAGGGTGTCAAATGAATTTATAAAGTTCATGGAAATGTTTCTGTGGTAAATGGCATCTTTATGCATATGTGAGGAGAGGCCATAAGTGTCCATCACTATATTGGACACAGCATACTTTACATGATGCAGTATGTACAGTATGTACAGTAAGTGTGTATTGTTTGTAGGATAATGACTGTGAAAGTGACACATAACCAACAGACACGCACATTACTGCACCCCAAATCCACCTGATACCATTAAACTCACAAGTGTCTGTGTTAAACCTTTCTGCTTTTAATTTAAGACTTGGTGCTTTCACATTTACAGCTACATTTATGGCATTCAGCAGACACCCTTACCCAATTATTTAATTTTAATATTAGCCCTTCAGCTAAATTTAATTCTCGGTGCTCCTCTGTGGCGATGTCTCTTCTGTTACATGGATTCCGCTGTGATTGCTGACTGCGGAAAGTGTCCTCCTTTTCACACTTCTGGTGGTTTAATGCATTGATTATGTATTAATAAAACAGGAATATTCCATCGCATAAGAGTCAGCTAATGCTCCCATTACCAGCTGACTGCCAAGAAGTTACAAACGGTCGACTGCCGAAATGTAGCTAGTATCTCATGTTAGTTTAGAGCTTATTCACTTGTAATAACTGTTTTTAACTTTTTACTTAAACGTCAGTCTCAGAAAAAAAGACACTTCTTGAACAAATGCTGAAAAGAAAAATGTCATTTTGCTTTGAAATTATCATTTTTCACCAACCTTACTGTTTTTTATATTACTTCATCATAACAGAAAGGCACACTAGCAGAATTTATTATCAACCATTAAATAGTTTTAGAGACAAATTTAACTGGTTCATTTATCAAAATCTCTGGTAGGCCTTCGGGCAGGCACTCATCAGTTTTTGGTAGCCCAAAATAAATTTAAGTAGCCCAAATAAAAAAAGAGATTTTTGATGTATAATATTGTAAAGGAAAAAAAAAACATCAATCAAAAAATTGTTAAAACACAAATTACAACAAGTTTATAAAAATTAAAATCATCAACTCAAATATTTAGTTCTAATTGAACAGAAATTTCTATGATCTTGTAAGAACTGCAGTTTCTAAATCTGAAATTTCCACTGAAGTCACGGATGAGTAAATGCCACTCGATGTTGCTTTTTGTTTTTTTGCAGAGACTGCTAAATTCTGCCAATGGTAGTTCACTCTTTGCAACATAGTACGCTGTTCTCAACTGCTTTTTTAGGACTTTGTTGTGCTTGGTTTATTTTTAGTATGTTTTATGCAGTTGGTGTTTGTTCTAGGAAAGATGCTGCAGACTGAGCACCAATGCATGTCTTGTAATGCAGAGATTTCTCATAGGTTCTGATGGGGTCTTTCCTAAAATTACTGGTCCCAGTAACAAAGGCGCTTGTCGAGTCAAAAATTTGAATGAAACTCACGACACACCCGGTAGAACATTATGGTATTTAGCTTTTCATATTCCAGCCACAGAAATTTTTTTGTCCATGAAATAAAACGATGTCTGAGGAACTGGTGCGCAATTAATCCGTCACTGACCAATCAGCTCTCTATACACAGTTTGCTCGATCGCAAACTGAAAGTAAAAAACAAGCGCAAATTCAAACGCGATTTCAATATTTAAAAAAATAACAGTGGCTCATCGATGCCCGAAAATGACATAATTACCCAGCTACATTTGCGAAAGAATGCAAAACCATTCACATATATTTTTCCTCTCTATGATAGCCCCACGGGCAGGGCTGAGATAGATTTCGGTAGCAAGACTGGAAGACACAATAGCCCCGGGACGTCGGGCTGGCGATTTTGTGAGCCCTGCTACATCAATCAATTTATTTATATAGCACTTATTAACAACTATAAGTGGCCCAACCTGTGTTATATAATAAATAAGGAAGGCAAACAATAAGAAAAAGAAAAATATTAAATCAACACAAGCTGTTAAAATGAAAAACATGTTAAATTAAGAAATCAAGAAAATTAAGAAACGGATAGACAGCCATTTTCTTCCAAAAAAAAGTTAGACAGCCTAAAACAGGACATTAAGAATATAGCTCAACAACATTAAGAACACAGATCAACTCTGTTATCTATGTAAACAACCAGTATTCTAATATTTGATGAGATTGCTTTGTGTAAATGTTTCTAAAGGTGTTGCAATAAATCCTAGCATCCACATTACCTTTCTGGTTCAATTTTGCTCAACATATTGCACCTTCAACTATTGCAGGAAAAATACACCATATATTTTGAAGTATTGCAAGCTCTATACACCATATGGCAAGGTAGTATATTGAGCACAGTGTCGATGCATCTCGCTTTCTCTCTGCCAGTTCTGTTGCTGTGCTAATAGCAACACAGGTTTGCGAGCTATGGTAAATAAGGTAAAGGTTTGATATATATGCTGATTTACTGCACGCACCAGTCAGAGGCCGGTTTTAATCATACTGGCGGGAGTACGGCTGCTCGTAAAATAAAGCCTTATTGTTAACCCGAAATTGCTTTTAGGGTCGTAAATATCAGGCAGTCCAGCCTTGCTGGTTCTTTATGGGAGGCAGGGAAGGCCTGTCACCCTGGCTGCCACCTCTTCCTTGACAAATCTCAAGAGTCCTGACTAATCGAGAAATAAATATATGCTTGCACACTGGTCATGGACTTTAGCAGCTGAGGGTAAGTGAAGCTAAATAGAGGATTATCATGCCGGACTCTGGCAAGGTGAAGAGACAGGTCGCGAATAGCTTCAAACAAAAAAAAGCCATCCTGC
Organism: Clarias gariepinus; assembly: GCF_024256425.1. Lineage (NCBI taxonomy): Eukaryota > Metazoa > Chordata > Actinopteri > Siluriformes > Clariidae > Clarias > Clarias gariepinus. Next base: position 18,713,717 of record NC_071101.1, on the reverse strand, counting down.
TTTTTTTTAATTAACCAAATTACATTGTTAATACCTGCAGTGAGTGGAAAGGAGAATGGATTATCTGTGGAGGTGTGTATGCTTCTCCTGTGGCACAGATGTCATCCACAGACTTTTGCCCTATCTGGCTGTTGTGAACTCTTTATGAGTTTCATCTGTGCACAAAATAGGCAGCAAGAATATGATAAATATTGTCCCTCTTATTTTTGCCATGCGTTATAAATCTGCACAACCCCCGAGTTATGGTAGTTTGTGAAATTTCACTGCCTCAGCATCTATCCCTGCGTGCAAAAGCGCCATCTTGATCATTATCTGAAGCAGCGCTGTGGCCAGATCTGTGTGAAGTGGAAATGTGTTTCTCATGAGGCACATAGCGAGCTCACTCTGCCCTAGTGCACTTGCTGACATTCTGCTTCTCAGCAGTCATTTTCCATGAGTGTTTATGCATATGCCACAGAATGCTTCACAAAGTCCTCTGACACATAATCATTAACACTGGCAAATTATGAGATATTGGTAACCCCGGCTCCTCGTTAAGAATGCTGTTTTCGAGAGGCAGGATTACATATATGTGTGTATTGCTGCCATCATTCAGCAGTGCAAATTGAAGTCTGGGGGCACGTTTCATTAGGTTTAGTCATTTCAGAATATGGAGTCTGATACCATTAAGGAAAACTTTGAAACGCAGCCATGCTTTAAGTCAAACTCTTCTTAATTAGTCAGGAGCCCATGCTTCTGTCAGTGTGATCAGAGCTGAAAAGTTTGTCTATTCAGAGGCTTTCTGCTTCTAAATCCGATCTATTGTCTCTTGAGAAGAAAGATTGCCTGAAGTGTTTAACCAGAGACTTTGTCACGTCTCTGAGACATGCAGAACATTTTCAAATGAACACTGTTGCAATAGCAGTAAAACAGGGTTCCTGGTGAGCCACAGCAAGGACTCGATACTCTGTTTTTGGAATGTCATACTAATATGCCAAACAGTGCTTTCCGGCCAATCATAAACAAGCAAGCGCTAAATTCCTCATGGATGCTCCTTGTGCACTGGTTTGCTGTATATCTTTCTTTCTTTCTTTGGGGCAGAATCTGTTAGATGTCTAGGTTAAAGCATGCTTGAAGTTATTTTATATCTGCATAAAAGACAAACTGATGACCTTTACTTTCTGTCATTCCACCAAGCTGAGCCCTGGTTTTCTTTATCTCCTGATCTCATCCAGTTGACTTCACCAAGGTCTTCAATTTGCCCATCGCATCTTTACTGTGGGGTTGTTTCTTCACTGGTGGCAGCCTGATTCCTCCCAGTACAAAATGTCTTGCTTTCTTCCCCTCCTCCTGAGCTTCTCTCTGATCTGAACCTCCTATGACTAATGGGATTAAATCAGAAAAAAAGATAAACCTGGCCCTGGTATGGATTTTATATATATATATATATATATATATATATATACCATCACACTTGTATGTGAGAACAGTGGGATTTGTCAGCTTGCCAAAAATTAGATCTATGCTGATTATTAAGAGGTAGATCTGGCATTAGATTACACAGTGAATGTTATGACCCTGGAGAGAGAATAATATGTAAATCCCTGCTGTAGGGCAAAGTGGCTTCTGAAGTTAGGAACCATGGCACCTTCACTGATTCTGAGTAGATACAAGATGTTTGTTTAAATGTGATGCTCTTTATAGGCCTCTTTTTGTTTCTCAGCAACTCCAATAAGAGCAACAAGTCTCCATAGTAACTAATCTCCTGTGTTATCTAACCTCATGCATGCTCATCTCAGTCGGCCAAGGGCTGCGCTGTTGGCCAGTGTTTGTTCTCAACATGAACTTTTGACACTGTAGCCGTATTGAGACTACATTAGTACTTCTGAATGACAAAACTGTGCTTTTAGTATGTTGCTATATGGGTCTTTTTTAAACTGGTCATTGAAACTCACACACACCACCAAACCCCCTCAGGATCGTTGGTGAGAGCTTATGGCCTTACAATTTGCATTATTTTATTTTTTTTGCTGTTACCAAAGTCTTGCATGTCTTTACAGTAGCTTTGTCTCAAATGCCATGCTTTGCATGCCTTTGGTCAACTAGACAAGTATTAATTGTCATTTCAATTTATTGCCCAGTGCGTTCAAATGCATTTAATTGAAATATTCCTGCCTTACATTCATAAACTGTAAGTAGGACATAGTTCGTAATGTATTTTGTAATCGCGTAACACAAATGTATTCTCTGTATCTGCATAGTGCTTCAAATATTCATATCTATATATGGAATTTAATCTTAATGTGGCAGTTTAAAAAAAAAAAAAAAGAAATGAAAAAGATTAAATTAAATACTGTTTAATCCCAACGACTATGGCCCCACACAGACTAGAAAAACCCTCTAATGTTATAAATGCCAATATCGGTAGTACAGTTTGTAAATTTTAGCAGTCAGTCCCTCTTACTCATCTACTGTATACCACTCGAGACGTGCACATTCCGCACACATAATTTATTAATATTTGGTTATATCCCTACTGTAGTGCATAGAACACCATTTAAGACACAGCTCATATTCTTCTGGTTGCTGGTTTAGAGTGCATTCAGCTTTTGACACCAGTCTGTCTTATTGAATTATAATAATGGCCTTGCCTGCGTTCAAGCTGTCTGAGTGTGTTGTGACTCCGGCTATTGATACTGACAGTAATTCTGGTGGAGAAAAATGTAACCAAAGACGGTTAGAACAATGGCGAAACAAAAAGGTTAAAAATGGAAATGGAAATGAGGAGCAGGTGAAAACATGAGAGCACACTGTACCTATGCAGACACCAAGCACTAACTAAATACCTGGGAGCACAGTGGATTAAATAAGGACGAACAGAATATGGGAGCCATACTGTAGGATGGTGAGAATCAGTGCTCATGATGCTAGACTGTGAAAAAATATACTGTATAATGCTTCTACACAGGCGTTCTACTATAAAAAAAAAATTATGCAGATTGCAAATCACAAATTGAGATGTAAGCATTGTACATCATTCCAAAAGGTGTTTACTGCACAGGAGACAGGAACCGACATGGGATTTGGCAACCTAGCAACATGGACAGACCTAGCATGATGAATAATTGATTTCTGAAATCTTAGTTTAGTGGGTGATTTTTTTTCTACTACTTACCCTTGTACTCTGATGCATCCATGCACTGACTCATGTTCTTGTGGGAGATTCATCCTCTTTAATCTCTTTGTTTTATATCTCTAGCAGATTGTTATGGTTGCATAATTTTTAACTTCAGGTATGTGCCAGGTTATCATGTTAAGCCATACTGTAATTGAGTTAATTAGATGAAACATCTACATTCATTGTTTTACATGAATCAGTACGCGAGGTACTCGGCACTCTCACTTTTCAAGACCATGAAGTTCTTAGTTTGGCAGCATTCTTTCTTCTACTGTAGCTCTATGCCAGTTTACTAATGATGCCAATATTTAAACTAATTAATAAAACAGAGCAATATCTTCTTTGGCAGTTGTAGATTGATGACACTGATCAAGGAAAGCTGTCAAAGAAAGATTTATAAATCCGCATGAATTTTTAAAGAAGCATTTATATTGCTGATTACACACAAAAAAAGTCAAAGGTCACTCACTCACTCATCATCTATATCGCTTTATCCTGTATTCCCCGGAGACTTAGGGCATGAGGCGTGATACACCCTGGACATCGCAGGGCAAACACACACTCAAAAGGTCACTTAAAGTCAAAAGGTGTGAAAGGACATTTAGAATATTGCTCAACAACATTAAGAAGGTGTGAATGCCATATTCTTAAACTCCGATCGGGTGAACTTAATAATATTGACCACCAACTATACACTAGTAAACTAGTGACAGGATCATCGACACCCAAGGCTCCCTCATGCATGCGGGGGCCAGTCTGTCTGGCCGGATCGCACAGAAAAGCCACTGCAGCCCAAATCCCCAAAGAATTGCAATACTGACCATAAAAGAAAGGCATCAGAACACCAGTGCGCCAAAGCCGGCTGCACAATAGGGCTCAGCAAGTAAAGATCCCAAGGCCGCCAACCCAGACTCCAAATTCCCTATCCAATTGAGTACCCATGTGACGCACCAGACAAACAAGTCCAATCCACTGAGGCCTCATCCTACAGTACAACCCAGAGTATTCAAAGATTCCACCGCCAGTGTCCTGGTGCCAGACCCCACAGCACAGCCCCAGGGGCCCTGCAAGGGGTCAGAGCCACTCTGTTGGCATAGGGGGAATCCAAAACCTAGGTGGTTTAATGTTCATGGTTTAATGGCTATTACAGTTTGGGGGACAAGGCAAAAAAGAAAGTATGAGAGAAACAGTGTTGTTTACTTAGGTTGTTCCCACATTAGCTACAGTATAACTGCTTTGTAATGTGCCTGAGTATGAACCCACCCACTCCGATACAGTAAGTATACAGTAAGTTGCGGCATATCTTCTACTAGGTTTGTGATCTACCAGGAAACACAAAGTAGAAGAAAAGTTCAAAGGTGTCAGGCTTCTCTCTATGACTGCTATCACTGATATTGTGAAGCGAATATGTCAAGAATGATTCTCTCATCCGCGTCCCTACTGTACCTGCGATGGCCGTGCAGTTCAAAGGATGAGAAGTAGTACGGCAAGTGCTGAGCTCATATCCAGATTTTAAAGTAGACAATAGTGTGGATGATGGTACTGTACATTCTAAATAGTCGCGCTTCTGTGCTCTTCGATTCGTGCCTGTGTGCGGTACACAGCGTTCACATTATTCAAACAAACTGGACTTTGGGGTCAAGTGCAATCGGATCCAGGCCTGAGACCTTATTGTTAAAGTATCCTTAATGTCAGACTGTGACCATTGTAGATGCAAGCCAGATAGAAATAAAGGGCAGCTGTAAAGTGCAGCAATAATGCTAAGCATGTTTATAGGGACATTTCTGGAAACTCATGGCCTTTTGGCTCTGACTTTACACTTGAACTCTTGTGTTCCATTCTTCAGTCTGTCCTCCAGCCAAAACTTTATTCAAAAAAACCTTCACACTATCTAGGTAAAATTATTTTCTACAAATCTGCTATACACTTTCAGACATAAAGCGATCTAATTTCTTGTAACACATCTGAGGTTTTAAATTTCTTAAATACATTTATATCAAAGTCCCAGTCTCAATTGTGTCCATGTTTGAAATCTTGTATTGGTGTTGATACATTGGCACACTTAAGTTTTTTGTCTGTTGCGTCAGCTTATTTTAATCTGGAATGTAATCATTGTAAATCATATCTGTTACTCAGCATTTTATATTTATGCTTCTGCTAGCTCCACAGCTCAAAAATGTTATATTTTGAAGATGATGTAGCATGCTTATCGAGGCCAGACCAAAACAGTGGGCTGCATGAGCACACTCTCCCTCGGCGCTGGCCTCCTGCACCTGCATGGCTCTGTGTCTGTTTGCACTTCATAATGCACTGGCTCCTATTGAAAAATAAGCCGTGGTCCTCAGTTCACATTGATTTTTACCGTCCGGCCAGCCTCGTGATTGATCTCCTCTGCAAAAGCATTGATTCCCCTTGCTCTCCCTCCCAGCCTTTCTGTCTGGGGACTACAAATGGGCCTCGGCTACTTTTCTATTGTTATAAATGGAGCTAGTGCTTCAGGCCTCTAAATTAATGATAGGTCATTGCTGGCTGTCTCCTCCACACGACCAGAACAAAGCTGTAGTGATACTGAAGCCATGTTTTTCTCCTGTCCTGGTGTTTGCCCTTTTTTTTTCCACCCATGAGTTTGAGAGAGGAAGTAGCAAAATGCCCTGCTGAGGTTAATTTTGTTTTTACAGCTATAAAACAAATACTAGTGCCAAGAAATGATGCTCTTTAAACAAGGTTTTTTTTTATGGGTTTCACAGGTCAAGTCTTCTGAAAGGAACCGTTTAAAATTCTGCTGCAATTAAAACATGATTTTAAGTATCTCATTCGTGTGCCAACTTTGTACTTTTGATTTGAAATGTGTTCAGCTTGAACTTGTTGCTTGACTCCACAAGATAACCCTCGTGACTTGAATGTATGTAATCTCTTGTGGTACTTGATATTTATTTAGTTATTTTGCTAGCTAGTTAACTGGACTCCTTAGCTAACTTGGTTGCTGTGATATACACTGTCGAGCGGGGAAGAAAAGAACTCGCAATTCACGTGTGAAAATAATTCTGTATGTTCTTAGACCTTTTTTTTTTTTTTTTTACAATTTACGTCCTGTAATATTCTCTAGGTATATATAGACATGTTGGGGGTCTATAACATTTAATTTTATTTCTGATCAAAAGTAAGAAATAATCTAAATGACTCAAAAAAAGATTCGTTCATTTTAATGAATGCCACTCAAAGAACGGAGTCACTAAAATGATTTCAACTTCCCATCACTAATAGCTGACCCTATTCCAGAGTGATGGGTGCGTCAGGGTAAGAAGGGATTCGTGCACATGAAAACGCTCTCACATTCACATAAACATAACTGAGATTTCTTTTGTCATTTTTTATTCTGCATCTTCACCAGGTGTAAGTGATCTCTGATCACAGTCGTTTATTATTTTTTTCTGACCACATTTCTTCGTGAAGGTGATGGTTTAATGTTTTAATGATGTTACACACTTCTTAACCCAGTTTCAGGCATTTAAATGTTTTTTTTTTTTTTCTTAATGCAGCCCAGGCAGTATATTTTGTAAACAGCATAAATAAATATTCTGACAATGTGAATTGTGAGACAGATATGGAAAACTGGAGTGGCTAATTTAGTGAACACCAGATGGTCTTATGAATGATTGTCCAGTCGATTAAACAAATGCTCCAAAAACGAATGCTCAGAGAACACTTAACTGTGTAATTTCCTATGCAGTGCATTTCTACATTTCCCAAATTTCTCTCTTTTTCATGGGGATGCCATTATAGAGCTGGATCTTCTGTACTAACAACAAACATTTTTTTTTCTTTGACTGTGATTTGTGCTGCAGAAAGAAAAGGCAATTTACATCATATCATGCAGACAAATGATAACAGTGCTTATCTTATCTCAACAACCTGAATCTGAACAAAAACAGAATTAAGTGGGGAAAAGGAAACAATACCAGCCAGCAGATTTGAAAGTAGTTCCACATGAACACGGGAACTCTTTTTAATGTTTTTTTTTTATTCTATGTGTTTTTTGTTTGTTTTTAAGAGCGTGCACTGGTATTACCTTGGTTTGTTGTTCAAGTGAGACTCACCCAGTGATAACTGCTTTTCTGTTTGGCTCCTGAAACATGGCTTTACGGACAGGGTTATATCACCAATTAACCCATTCACAGTAGTGTAGTGGTTTGCACTGTAGCCCCGTACGTTCAGGGTTGAGGGATTGATTTCATGCATTAGGTCCGTGTGCGTGGTGTTTGTATGTTCTCTGTGCTTGGTGGGTTTTCTCCCAATGCAGTTTAGATTGATTGCCGTTCCCCTTTAGTGTGTGTGTCCTGTAATGCTCCAGGCCCCCATGACCCTGTACAGGATAAGCGGTATAGAAGATAAATGAATGAATGAATATTCTTGACAGTGTATTTTTTTTTTCCTTTTTGAGATTGAGGGAGGAAAACCCATTTGAAAAAACATCAATGTATAGTATATGTGTGGACGATGCCTGTATTTAAATATGATTTAAAGTAGATGCATGAAGTGCGTGCTCTGGCCTCAATCTTTTTTATGGACTCTTGCCACTGTCAGGCACTATTGACAAAATTATCACTTATGACAGGTTCATATGATGAGATATGAAGTAACAAAGCCTAGATGTATGATAAAAGACAATGGAAAAGACAAAACAGTATGATCCAAGTGCAAAGTTTATTGAATTTTAAATCTAGCAAAAATTTAGCTATGATTAAAGGATAGGGTAAAAATGCAAAAGTTCAAACAAACAGTGAACAAATTTTAAGATGATAAACTAGAATACACCAGAATACCCAATAGTTACAAACTGCTAAAAAAAAAAAAAACTAAAAGTCTTTACAGTGCCTCATATGGGCCTCTGGTGGTGTGGAGTGCAATGGGAATGGTCAGGTAAGCCAGTGATGTTGGTTTATGCTAGCGTAAGCATATTTGAATGATGCATTGATAATGTCATTTGTGCGTCACATGTAATTTCCTGAGATACATTCATCTGCCAGTAAAATTGTCTTATCTGTGTCCTCCTCAGTAACGTCTAGCTCAAAATGATGCAGTTTTATGATCGGATTTATTGTTACACCAGAGACAAATGATCTGCCTCTTCTTCATATTACTAGACTTCTATATTTGGAGATCCCCTGTCCTCCATAGATATACTGTCCTCCAGCAAGTATAGGCCAGATCAGAAACCCAGGTCTCTATTATACTGTAGCTCACACGTTTAAAGGTGATGGGTTTGTTGATCGCTGTGAATTGAGCCGTCTGTTAAATGGATTGTTAGTCGGGTTGTTGCAGCTTCTTGTTCCGAAATAACTTTAAATAGTTGATTGTTCCACTTTATAAAGCTCAGTGTCTCTGTGCTTACAGGAACTGTAGAACAATGAGTTGTGCCATAAATACTGTAGTAAAATTCGCTAACTTAATTTGTCTTTCTTATAAGCTAACAATTTGCTTCTTATGAGAAAATTATGTCTTCTTAGACAGAGACAGGCTGAGGTTCATGCAAACGTATGCGATTATTATTTCACCAGTGTTGCCCATAGTGTTTTTGTTGGGGAAACTAAGATTTGCATATTCATACATATTCACAAAAGCTTCCATTTTTTATCAAGATTAAAGAACCAAAGATGCTCCTAGGCTATTTTGGTAGTGTCCTGGAAATTTTAAAAACACTTTTTGAATTATTTATTATTTAACAGAGATTCTCTAATGGTTTCAAATAACACCTTCGAGGGTATTCCTTTGGAAAATCCTTATACTTTCTAAACGGTGTCTTCGTGTTGGTTTTAAAGCTGTGAATAATATTAATGATCATGCCCTCATGGTGGATACGTTCATGAAAGAAAATACGCCGAAAGACAGAAAGTGTGCATTGTTAAGCTGATCATTTAAAGAAGATGGGACAGGACAAAGTGGTTATGTGTGTGTGTGTGTGTGTGTGTGTGTGTGTGTGTGTGTGTCTGTAAAACCAGGCTTATAGGAATAATTGGAACTTAGCAGTGTAAGAGAATACATCTTATCTTCTATGGCTCTCGTTTCATTTTCCATATCAGCTCATTTCGTGATATCAGAGTTGAAGGGCGCATCTTTCATTAGGCACATTCTGTCATGTCGTATACAGAAGCTATTGATTTCACCGACGGATGCATCTTGATTTATTTTGTCATTAGACAAATAACAGGCTCGATATTCTACACTTGAGGTAGTCAAGTCAGTCATTATTGAGGCACGAATCACTAGCTCATCGATCATGCGTGTGTGAGTGTATGACTTCATTTAGGTCCATGTTCTTATTCTGTTATCTTGTCAGCATAAGTGGATACATTTCGAACTCAAATATAAGAAGTCCAATATGCATTAGTAACCCAGTTTTAGAATTGTATGCATTTTATTTCATTCTTGTCTCTGTGTGTGTGTTCAGTTAACAGTATTATGGTCTCTTATCGGAGTCCTATTCCATTGCCTGTGACAAGATCTAGCTGATTCCAATGATGATGTCTTAGTTCCCTCCTCGCTTCCTGCAGTAATACTCTGTTGTCAGAAGGGTGATGTGATGTTCATAGCATGGGTCTTTCATTAGGTCTGGTGTGCTATCATGGATGGCATTCCTGAAGAGTCAGGATAGCATATGGGTGTAAAGATATGCATGTACAGTATATTACACATGCTTTTTATATATAATGCTTAAGGTATTATTTAATAAATAAAAGCACAGAAAACCCTCAAATTAACCTAAGGATTGATTTGTCTTTGTGTGTGCACGTGTGTCTTTCAAATTTAGGAGAAATGAACTAAACCTGAAAGTAAATGGGAGATTTACTTACATAATGCAGGCTCTGTAAAGTAAGGTTAAAAGTTTCCATGTTTTTACCTTCCAGCTGAAGACATTATGTATTAATAAAGCTAGACAGTATACTGTACAGTAACCTGAAAAAGTCCTTTTTTTGTTTTATGCAGTTTTTAAATAATGATTTCATTTATTAAGGCAAAAAAAGCTGTCCAAATCTAACTGGCCCTATGTAACTGTCCCCATATTGGAAGGTTTACAAACATGAATGGCCTGTTAAAGGTCATGCCACAGCGTCTAAATCGGATTTAAGTCTGGACCACTCCAAAATCCTTAGTTTTTTTTTTTTTGTGCCATTCAAAGGTGGACTTGCTGGTGTGCTTTTTTATTTAACACCATGCCTCTTGTCTTAGGATTAACAGGATTTACACCTTCCAAAAAGTTCATATTTATCTCATCAGTCCACTGAATAAGTCTTAATCAGAATGTTTTTTTAACAAATGTGGAAGAGGCATTGGTCAGCAGTGGCTTTCGCCTTGGAACACTCCATTTGATGCCATTTTTGCTCTGTCCCTTTCTTATTATTAAATCACGTTTACCAACCACCGACTGAGGCAAGGGTTTTTTTATGAGCTCATGGATGAGTCATCCTTGTGCACTTGAAGTAATTTCATTAGGCCGGCCACTCCTGGGAAGGTTCACCACTGTTCCGTGTTTTCTTCACTTGTTGATCATGGTTCTCATCATCGTTCACTGTAGTCCCAAAGTCTTGGGAATGACTTTCTAACCCTTTCTACTGATACATGTCAATTGCTTTGTTTCTTATAATCATTCACATTTGGCCAGACAGGTTTGGACAGCTCTTTTCCCTTTAATAACGTAAATGATCATTTAAAAACTACATTTAGTATTTACTCGGGTTATCTTTGTGTACTATTAAAATTTGTTTAATGATCCCAATTATTTAATTGGGACAAAAGTGCAAAAAAAAAGATGATTTTTTTTTTTTTGTATGGCATTGCTTTAAAGTAAATGTTTCAGATTTTTCTGCAGATTATTATCTGTCCAGAAGCCAGGAGGTCTAGGTTATCTAGTGATTATATGCCTTGTTATTCATTAGCTTGTATCAAATGCAGAAGCTACATGGTCATGCTTTTTTAGTGCCCAAATGCAGTTACTAAAATACCAGACACCGTCTGTGCTGTATATTGCTTCCATCAGTGCTGCTGATGTAATCTTCTGAGGGAAGGAGATTCGGATCATCCTGAAGGATGGGCCAATACTGGCTGATTATAAAATATGAAAATATGCACGGCCTGAAGTTGGTATTTTTGTCATGGCACTATATATTTCATCTAAATAGTATTATCACAACAACAACAACATACCCCTGATGATAATACATGTACTAGGCGGAAAAAAAAGTGGGATGATACATAGTTCAGCTAGCCAGAGGTGACTGCATTCAGGCGAGTTAAAGAAATCAAGAGTTCAAGGACTGTTTTCATTTGGTCATTAATCAAAAACTAATAACACATTTTTACAAAGCCATGTTTCTTAGTCAAGGAGACATTAATTTAACATTATTATTTATTTATTTATTTATCTATTTATTTATTTATTTATTTTACTGTTTGAAAGGAAAACTGTGAAATGGATAAACAGAATATTTGCTATATAAAAGCATATATATATATATATATATATATATATATATATATATATATATATATATATATATATATATAAACAAGCAAACAAACAAACAAATTTATTAAGGGATAGGTGAATGGATACTGTTGCATCTAAATCTTAGCAAAGAGCCAATCCATAATGCACTATGACAAAATCATATAGGGATGTTTTTATTTGTAATATAATTCTGGCAGTTTCCTGATTTTACAAGAAAAAAAGTCTTTTTGAAGATGTCTCACACCATGATTTGAGTGACGTCAGGGCTTGTTCACGGTGTTGGCCTTGATCAGTATGTCATAGTGAAACAAACACTAAGCCGAATCAATTTGCTTTTAAATAAATATATGTTACCAATATGTCTATAAAATGCTAATGAGACCGGCTCTTACAGTGCAGAAGTCTTGAGACACTCCTCATTTCTTCATATATTGTTTTCAAAGAGCCAGACTTTCTTGTATTTTAATGTAGTCTTGAGGAATAATTCTTAGCAGGACTTTATTGGCTCTTATTCTTGGCAAATGTTTGTCTCTTATTTTCAGTCCAGTCCCTGCATCTGACTAGTTTCAGAGAATTTTTTGTATGTGTGTGTTTGTTTAGCCACACAGTGACCTATGAATCATTTAATCATAAAAAATCATCTAACTTAAGGCATGAACCAGTGAGAAACAGGTGCAGATGATGACAGGTGATCAAGCTGATGATCGGGTGGTGTAGTGGTTAGCATTGTCGCCTTGTACCTCCAGGGCTCCGCCAGGGTTCTGGGTTCCCACCTTAGGTGTGTGAGCATGGTATTAGCATGTACTCCCTATGCTTGCTGAGTTTTCTCCGGGTGCTCTTTCCATCTTTAGTAAATAAAAGAAAATATATGTTTAGTTTAGTTTTGAAACTGTTATATAGTATTATTATATAAAACAATGTGAAGGATTTGGTAGTGTTATAATGTATAATTGTAGTTGATTTTCAGGTCAGATCTGGTTATTTTGTTCGTATGTATATAATGTGATTTTCTGTACAGGTAACTAACATCCAGTTGTTTTGAATATAAAGATGTTGTTGGTTTCATGTACTATGCAGTCAAATTAAAGTCAGTTGAGGATAAGGATGTTAAAAATGTTGTGTGTTTGCTACCATTGTAAGTTGCTTGTTGTGGCCATAGTACTCTCTGGACCATAGTACAGTTAAACCTTGGATTGCAAGCATAATTAGTTCCCGGAAGCATTCTTGTATATCAAAACACTCGTATAATTTCCCCCATAGATAATAATGGAAACTCTGTTCCACAACCTAAAAAATATCCATATAAAAATATCCGCAATCCAAGGTTACACTATGGCATTTTTGTATTGTTATAATCACATCTTGTATTGGGCCCAGATTTGTTATGTATTGTCTTACACTGGTTATAGTATTGTCTTGTCTTGTTTATCTTATCTGGTGGGCTGTAGCCTTATCTTGTCTAGTCTTGTATTAACTATTTATCATATCTGGCCTAATTTTGGCCATCCTTGTATTGAGGGTGCCGTACCAAAACCCGGTGCCAATATGGCACCAGTACCTATATAACTCTTTTATATTGGAACCAAATCTGAAGGCATATTTCGGTCTATCACTTCGGTGCCAATTAAATGCCTGCGCGATTTAATCATCTGGTACTCCGAAACGGACGTAAGAAACATCTTACCCGCATGAAAAAAAAAAATGTGAGTCAGTAAGCTCTAATAATACAAATCCAACTAATCTTTGAAGTAGGGCTGAAGCGATTCCTCAAATAACTCGAGTAATTCGATTACGAAAAATGATCGAGGCAAAATCTTCTGCCTCGAAGCTTCTTTTAATTGATTTTTTAAAGCTTGCGTTATGTTTTTTCACATTTTTTTGTTGACAGCGCGCTTTTGACAATGTACGCTACCGGGTGCAACCCGCCAGTAAACACCAACGAAGAAGAGGCACTTACGTCACCCAAAAGCGGAAGGAGATGCAAACAGTTAGCTTTGTATTGATTTGATGGAGCGTTCTGTTGCTGACTGTTAAATGTAAGGGAGCGATAAAAATATCAGTGAGCCAAGAGAAGTAACCAGGAAGAGAAAACGACAGAAATTGTCAGTAAAGGCTTATATTATGCCTGAGCTGTAGATTTTAAAATTTTTAGTTCTGAAAGTTTAGTTGCACACCTTAGTGTTTTTGTATAATTATTTATTTCAATGTTTGCCTTAGTTTCTTTTGATACTTAAAGTCATTTAAAATACTTTTTTTTTTGTTTGTTTTTGCATCTGAGAAAAGGCTTTAAAATAAGAATATATGGCACTGCAACGCACCTAATTCATCTCAGTCAACTTTAATACCCCTGTCTCACCTACGTGGTTTTGCGCGGTGACCAGAAGTACGGTTCATCATGATTCACTGTGAGTTTTGGTGTTGCGATTACGTTTCCATTCTTCCGCATGAAAAATTAAACATGTTTATGCCGTCTTAAAAACATGTTTAAACAAGTCTTATTTTTTATGGCAGCCCTATGGAAGCTTGCGGACCTTGCAGAACTTCGCAGAACGTCATCGGCTCATGGCTCATTAATTTTTGATTAAATGCTGTATGCATTTAAAAAATAAAAGTTGATTTTTCTTAAAAGAAAACAAATTAATCCTAGTTTCTCTTATATATCTTACATTGCTGTTTGATTAAGCAAAAGTACATTTTATCCGATTACTCGATTAATCAATAAATTTTTGGTAGAATACTCGATTACCAAAATATTTGATAGCAACAGTCCTACTTTGAAGTAATATGAGTGTCCATGTTATTTTAACATTTGGACTTAAAATCACGACACTTTCTCTGATGGTAGCATCAAACTTAATAAAACGTGAGGAAAAAAAAAAAAGTTAAAAGCAGAGGGATGCACAATGTTTCACAGCTTGCAGACATCAGCTGACAGTGTGTACGTCCCATGCCCCAGTCAAACCAACCCAAGATCTAATGTCAGCATAGGTGTCGTATTTTGCCAGATAATGCAAATATGCTCATATTTCAACCGAAGAATTAATGACATGTGAAGCTGATCTGTAGCATACCAATAATACTTTTCTGTTATTTGTGTTAAATTGTTGTAGTTGGGTTAGGTACAGTAGTATGTAAATTTGTTGTGTTTTGTATTTACTTGTATTTATGTATACTTTTGTTTATGGAGGAGAAGTGGTGTCTCAGTCGGTTAAGACTGTGGGTCACTGTGTTTTTTTCCCGGAAGGTTGGTGGTTCAGGACCCAGCACAGCCAAGTTGCCATTTTTGAGCCCTTGAGCAGGACCCTTAACTCTATCTGCTCCAGGGACACAGTGTCCTGGCCAGTCTTGGGTATTACTTTTTTGATGTAACGAGTAATTGAATGTGTTAGGTCCGCCATTTAACACTCAGTTATTTAGTTACTTTTTCAAAAAGTAATCCGTGATAAAGGCTATGTTTACACTGTCAGGTAAATGTGACCCAATTCCGATTTTTTGCTTATATGTGTCACATATCGGATATGTTCTATGTCCGTGTAAACAGGAAAAAAACGCATGCATTCCGATATTTCGAGATCGGTTTCAGGCCTCCTTCATATGTGGAAATAAATCAGATATAAATCAGATATGTGTTAATGTGTTGTCGTGTAAACGGACAGATCGGATTTCCTAAGGCATTGCGTTCTGTACGTTATTAAAACTGCGACTTCTTTGCGGTTTAATGATGTAATGTTATTCTCCGGTGGAGGCGCGTGTGGAGATATAACATCGCAGGTGACATGGAAAAGGAAAAGAACACCCCCCCCCCTTTTTTTTAATGCTTATTTGGGCTAAATAAAATTAAGAAATCAGTATTTGGTGAATGAAGCATATGAACAAGCTGCAATTATGCCGTTTTTTTCTCCTCCTCCGTTTTAAAACCATGGAGACGTTTCGCGAGCTTTGCATATATCGCAGAGTGTCAAGCATTCTTCACCTTCGCCTATCTTGGCTAGTGTGTAGCGCAAGAACCTCCCTTTAAGTATGCGCGATGTTTCAGACGCCATGGCAAATGTAAACACGTGTATCGGATATGAGTCATAGTTGAAAGAACGTGTCAACAGACGGTCAGATCTAGGCAACAAATCAGAGTTGGGCATCGAGACCTGCAGTGTAAACGTAGACAATTTATGTAATTTGTGAGCCAGACAGCAGTGATTCCTCTCAAGAATCTCTTAGTGTGTGTGTGTAAAAAAGTCGTCCTACAAGCCCCTCTCCCCGATAACCCGCCCCCCTCTGTTATTCCTGCTGGGATATGTGAAAGAATAATTTCACCAATCTCACCTTGTGTAAAGTACAAGGGCCAAATAATTGAATGTATTTTTTCTCAATATAAAGCAGTTCTTTAAGTTCTCTCTTTTTTTAAGTATTGGTTAAGGCACTATTTAGGCACCAGTACTGTTTTAAAAATACTGATTTGGCACCGGTATCGTAAAAAACCCAAATGATATCCAATCATAGTTGTATTGTATTATATTGGATATAGTTTTGTTTTGTCTTGGCCATATTTCTGTTTTGTATTGTCTTGCCTGGAGTCTTGTCATGTCTTGGACATAGTATTTTCTTGGCTATTGTTTTGTTTTGTCTTGTCCTGGCCATAGTCCTCTTTTGTCTTGGCCTTAGTCTTGTCTTGGCCATAGTCTTTCTTTTCCTTGCACATAATATAGTTTTGTCTTGGCCGTAATATTGTTTTGTCTTGTCTTAGACATAATCTTGTATGGGTTTGACTCTAGTCTTGTACTGGCCACCACCTTGTGTTTAATTGTATTAGCCATAGTATTGTGTTGTCTTGTGTTGACTATTGCCTTGTCTAGTCTTGTATTTTCTTGTTTTGTCTTGTCATGCTCATCGTATTGTTTTTTTCTGACCTGGCCTAGTTTTTCTCTGAGCCCGCATTTTTTATTTTTTTTATTTGTTTTTTACCCCGAAGTATTTCTGATTTTTTTTTCTGAAACATGTTATTAACTGGTCCTTGCATTCAGACTGAACGTGTCATATATGGATCAGATTTCCTAAAAAGGGGACACTTCTACCTGCGATGCAAATGCAATGTGGAGGATTTTATGGACTAGGAATGACTTACAATGCAGATAAGGGAATTGGGAGTGTGGAGGGGACATGAAGTGACTGATCACTGCCAGGTGTGTGCGAAGAACAGACAGACAGATCTCTATAGTAGCAGCTGGTTTCCTGGTGTGGTCATGAGATTATGCTTCTCCCTTTCTCTCTCTCTCCCTCCCTCTCTCTCTCTCTCTCTCTCTCTCTCTGTTCAGCCAGGAGAGAGTAATGCTGTGGGATGCATTTGTAATGCAACTCATTGCAACGCCCTCGCAGTGCCATCCATCTCTGACCACAAGCAGCAGGGAGAGACACAGATAACACTGCATCACATGTCCTTTGCTTGCCTTCTGAATTGTTACGCATGACTAAAGCAGATTCTCCACACTTTTAAGAGACTGCATTTGGCCAAGGCAAAAAAAAAAAAAAAACTCTAATCATGTTCACTTTACACAAGAGTTATGCTTTAACACCTACAAGAGCTGTGCACTGTATTTCACAGAGTCAAGTCATCAAGTCGGCCCCTCAGGAAATAACATCCCAGTCCCTCTACAGAGGTGCTTTGTCAAGGTGTTTTAATAAATGTTTTAATTACACTTTCTATTTATTTTCGAAGTACTCAGCAATATGTATTTGCGGAAATCTGCAAAGAGCTTAGGTGTTTCTAAGACATGCTCACAGTTCGCCTTGTGAATGCCAGAGATGGTAACTAACTGAGACGTATGCCGTTTTCATTCGCCCTTTGCTGTCTTTCAGGTGTGTTAGGCATCGATTTGTTGTGCAGACACATGCACCAGCGCACGCTTTCAGAGAGCGACCTGAAAAGTGTCACAATTCAGTGCGATCTCTGAGCCATGGCTGCAGCTGGCAACCCTTCATCCCATAATGGTCCTCGTCCACAGCTGCCTGCGATTATAATGGCGCGTTTCAGCTCCAGCTCACAGCAATGCTAATACAACCCATTTACAATGTTTTGGTGCAGATCCATTTAACAAAGAGAGAAAGAGAGCAAGGTTAAGTTCGAGAGGGTGAGAGAGCAGGGCTTCACTGTAAGGCGAAAGCGAAGTGAATTGAAGAATAATTGCACAACCCAAATGGTCAGATGGATAGCACAAAGGCTAAATTGCTGTTATTGTGAGGACCTATTTGTAGATTGAGTGCACATCGCGCCATATTGCACATACATTGAATTCAATTAAAAGTAAGGATGGAAAGAGGGGGTGGTGTATATGTGTGTACATAGAGCACAAAGATTATGCTGCTACATTTTTATTCTATATAGCATTCAAAAACCTTATTTTCAAACAAGCACACACACACACACACACACACACATACATACATAAGCAAAAGGGCACACTGTATATAGATAGAGGCGGGAAACATGAAAGAGCATGGTTTTGGCTCGAGAATGAAAAAGGACAGAGAGCAAAGGAACTGAAAATGAGGGGCTTCGTGAGGGATTGGATCCTTTCAATTGATGGAAAAAATATACAAAAGATGAATTCCAAGATAAAGCAGGGATTATTTCATGCTCTCTCTCTCTCTCTCTCTCTCTCTCTCTCTCTCTCTATAACGCAGATGCACAAACATAAAAATGGCTATTTTTATTCATGCAAATACAATGCAGTGATGTTGGATGTTTCTTCTTTCCTTGGCTCCAGTTAAAGGAGTTTCACACTAGGGACTCAGACATGGATCTAAGTACACTTGACCCCAAAAGTCTGGAACATTTACCCAGTTTGAGCACTCAGTGCACCAGGCTCGTATCCACTTAAAAAGGTGGTCAGTTGTTGTTGCAGGATGTTACAGTTCGAACCAAATATCAAAGAGAAAGCTTTGTCTGTACTCTTGTTCTTCTTTGTGTTTATTGGTGGATCCCAAAGCAACTAAGTGCATAGGTCCACCTACTGTATCAGAGTACGTGGAGATATTAAAACATTAGTGATGTGAAGGCTTGGCCACTAAGTGAATAAATTAGAACTTTATTAATCCCAGAGGGAAATTGCTTCTTCGCATATCCCAGCGTAACTGAGGTCAGAGCGCAGGGTGAGCCATGATACGGCGCCCCTGGAGCAGTTAGGGTTAAGGACCTTGCTCAAGGGCCCAACAGTGGCAACCTGGTGGAGCTGGGGATCGAACCGCTGATCTTCCGATCAGTAACGCAGTGCCTTAACCCTTTGAGCTACCGCTGCCCAAATATAATCATACTAAGGAATGGCAGGTCACAAAGCAATCTTGCCTAATGTGAAAACTACTCAAGGCAGTTTCTACATACAGTGTGCCTGATTGCTCAGAAATCAAGATCCCATCGTTTAACTTCACTCTGCTGGGGTTTTAGAGGAACGTGGGGGTTTACCTTGTACTGTTTGGCAAGAAAAGTTAGTTCATCAGATTAGTCATTCAGCAGTGCGGAGTGGTGCAGAGTAGCACTAAGCCTATTACAAAGCTAATAAATCAGAGAGCAGAGCTACAATCAAAGCTCCCAGGTAGCACTGCTTTGTGAGCAGATTATAGCAATTGACGTTAGAGTGGTGTTTCTTTTATGTATTTATATACTAAAAGTCTGAAAAAGATAGGACTATTGATCAAACGAAATTTGATTTCAGTCAACATTCAAATAAATTCCATGTTAATATATACACAAACTATAAATAGTATAGAGGACCTGGAGGAGATTAGAAATCTGGAGAACTGGTGCCAGAGGAACAATCTCCTCCTGAACATCAGCAAGACAAAGGAGCTGATAGTGGACTTTAGTACAAAGCAGGAGAGGAACTACCAGACCCCCATCATCAACAGGAGCCCAGTGGAGAGAGTGGAGAGCTTTAAATACCTCGGTGTTCACATCACACAGGACCTGTCATGGTCCTGTCACATCAACACCGTGGTGAAAAAGGCCCGACAGTGTCTCTACCACCTCAGACGCTTGAGAGACTTCAGACTGCCCTCTAAGGTGCTCAGGAACTTTTACTCCTGTACCATAGAGAGCATCCTGATGGTAAACATCTCAACCTGGTTCGGTAACAGCAACATGCAGGACAGACGAGCTCTACAGAGGGTGGTGCGATCAGCTGAGCGCATCATCCGCACCGAGCTCCCTCACCTGCACTCGATTTACAGCAAGCGGTGCTGGACCAAGGCCAGGAAGATCGTGAAGGACCTCAGCCACCCCAACAATAGACTGTTCTCTCTGTTGCGGTCTGGGAAGCGATTCCGCTCCCTGAAGGCCAACACAGAGGGACTGAGGAGGAGCTTCTTCACGCAGGCGATAAGGTCTCTCAATCACACCACCACACAGGACTAATAAAAAAAATGTTAAACTCCCAACATTGACTGGACAATCATGGACAATCATGGACACATTCATACACCCTTTCTGGACCATTGCACATGACACTTTAATAAGTCACTTTTTATGCATATTTGCACAACAACTGTCTCTTTCAAATTTTATATATATACTTTTTTTCTTCTATATTTCTATATTTTGTAATTTTTTTATCATGCCCTTATTTGTACAGTTTATTTTACTAGTTAAATGTATTGTCTTTAGTATTTCTTTTTATTCATATTTATTTCTTTACGTATAAGTTTTTATTTAAAAAAAAATATTGTGTATGAATGTGTATGTGACAAATAAAATTTGAATTTGAATTTAAAATGAGTAGTAGTACCAGTATTATAAAATCCATCCATCCATCTAGGAACCTCTGTAGACCAACTAGGGACCGAGAAGGCCAATGGTGATGACCACTGTATTTATTTCCATTTCGCAACAGTGGTGGGATCTCCAGGCAACATTCACATGTGCCTTCACACATTATGGGCGATTTTGGGAATGCTTTTAAACCTACAGTAATCTGCATGACCGAAGTACCCGAAGGAAACCAACCAAACACAGGGAACATACACACAAACTTGTGGCAGGAATTGAACTCAGACCCTGAAGGTGCAAGAAGACAGGGCTTACCACTAAGCCTCGTATTACACAATAGGGCTGGATAATCTGGCGATACACTGTAATCCCAGTAGCATTTGCTGCACACATACGCTGGACACTCTTACTGTCCAAAATAAGTTTTATTAACATACAAATTTAACCTATTTTCTATACTTACATTAACATACTATACTGTACAATACTAGATCAAGAAGGTGGTTCGCCAAAGGTGAGACTCAGCATTTGTACTTTTTTTGCCTTTGTGGACATTTAACATCATTAAATGTAACTATTAAAAATTGTATTACTTAACAATTAGTTTAAAATGTAAAATATGGTAAATAGGTGTGGTACGGGTAGATTTAAACACCATGGGCTTGTTTTTATTTGAAAATAATTTACTTCTGGGTGGTGAGCAAAACTTTGTAACTTTGCTACATCACACAATCTCAATGTTTATTTTACATTTAACAGTGTGTTCTGATATTCTTCATATTTTGAAAACTGATTAAATATATTAGAATATTGCCGCAAAGTAATTTGAGAATTAGTTTAAATGCTGCACTGTTGTCTTATTGGCACTTTGTCGATACACTGAGATGCCTTGTGTACTGTATAACAGTCTTTTGTAATTGTGATGTGATATTTCTGCCATATGACCCACCCCTTGTACTCATGCCCCGGACCCAATGTAAATCTGACTTGAGTCTTAACATTCATGAGTTACTATATTGCCTTGAGTCCATGAGGAGGTAATGAGATTACAGAAGATGAATATTGATTAATTGAATTCATGAAGGCATATTAAAAATTATTCCTCTGTTCTTCTATGCTTCTACGAGCTGCTGAGAATACTTAATTACTGCAGAAGTCACCCTACTCTACCTAGACACCATTTGGGAGTTGATTTGGACTTGGTTCTTATATAAGATGTGAGATATATAGTACTGTGTAAAAGTCTAGAGCACTTTCTCATGCCTTAAGTTAGATGTGTTTTTCGCTTGAATGATTCATAGGTCACTGTGTGGCTTAACAAACAAAAAAAACATTCCTTTGAAACTGGTCAGGTATAGGGACTAGACTTAAAATAAGAGACAAAAAAACTTTTAAAACGTCTACAGTGAAACCTCGGATTGCGAGTTACGCGGTTTGCGGTTTCCGCAAGACGAGAAAAGATTTTTAATAAATTTTGACTTGGAAAACGAACATGTCTTGGTTTACGAGTACCGAGTATCATGTATCATGCATGCGTTTCTTGTTTGGACGCCGAGCATCACGTGATCGCAACCGAGCCAGCGTTTTTTCTCTCTCTTGTGCTGCGGAATTGTGGGTAATCGTCTCCCCTGCTGGGTCTTAGTGCGTGTCTCTTACTGGTATCAAAATGAACCTCAGATGCTTGAGAGACTCGCATCAACATCAACATCTCTGCACGCGTGTACTGTTTACCATAACACTGTAACCACGTGTGTGTGTAAAACATATTTTATTTTGTGTCTGTATGCGTGTTTGTACAGAGCGTGTGTAAAGCAAAAGCAAGTCTCATTAAAGAGGTTAAAAATCCATTTTCTCTCTCTGCTCAAGACTCAGCCTGCTCTTTGCCGGTGACACACACACACACACACACATAGACCCCTCTTACTTTCGCCTTCACAGACACACAGACACACGCACACTCTTTCTCTCTGCTCTAAACAGAAACACTGCTCTGTCGCGATTCTTTTTAAAAGTAAAGTTAATTAGTTTTATTTTTACTTTACAGCAGTGATTCTGTTAGTGTGTCGCCCAATCAAGTGTCATTAGAGAGATTTCTTGTTAATTTTACCGATAAACCAGTGGTTTTGTTGTGTGTGCGCCCGCGCGTGTGTAAAAAGAGTGGAGGAAAAGTGTATAAGACAAGACGGGAGAGGGGGGAGGGGCTCCTTATTTTAGCCTCACACACATACACCCGCCTGCGCGCACAAACGGAAACACTGTCGGGATTGTTTTTTGCTTTTTTTAAGGTAAAGTGCAGGTAAATTTGTTTTATTTTCACTTTATATTTTGTGTTAATTATTTTTATGTATTTATTTTTTTTAACTGTAAAATGAATAATTTGAGTTTCTGTTATTTCTTATGTAAAAAATCGATTTGATTTAAATATGAGCCAGCTCTCTAAATGAATTATGCTTGTAATCCAAGGTTCCACTTGACAAGAAAAAAAAAAAGAAAATCTGGCTCTTTAGATGCAAAATATGAAGGGGGGGCTCAAGACTTTTCCACTGTTCTGTACTGTATATCTGTAAGATGCTATTGAGTAATGCTTCTCCTATTTAAGGAAAATATATGATTAGTAATTAATCAATAATTAATTAATAATAATCAGAGGACTGACTGAGGCATGAGATAAACTTGCTGACTTGCTGGCTACAGCACTGCAATTAAGAAACACATACACTTTTGATCTACTACCTAATTATTACTGTATTGAACTGTAAATAACTATATAATAGTATAATAATATTTATTACACAACATAGAAATCACACAACACAGGATCCTTAAAATGATATTTGCTTGGTGGTTTAAGGAAGCAGTATATCTGACTCATTGCTTGACAGTGTTTGTATGCGAATGCATTTGTATATCAAATGAGCCATGGCGCTCTATTTCCATAAAATATTTCCTCAAGCTTTTACAGTGCACTGGAAAAAAAAAAAAAACACCTGTCGGTAAAGCCTTTGACTCCGGTTGTATTGGACGGATATATTACCATTCAACCTGTCAGCTAGTTTTGTGCCGTCAAACAGATCATTAACGATGTTAAAGTGGCGGCTTTATTTGCGCTGAGGGTAGGCAGATCTTCCTTGTGACTTTGATAAAAAATAAGGAGTTCTGGCACACAGAGAGGGTTGGCCCGCCCATCTCTGACTGATAACTTCTAGGTGACAGCGCTGTCTGTAATGAATGGGGACATCTGCCTATCATACCTTACTCATAGCTGGCTGTCATCTCCCTCTTCTCTCTCTCTCACTCTTGCTCCTTATTCAGACCTGTCACTTTTCACATAATGGTGCTCGTCTCAGCCGACTCTGTATCGGCGGCATGTCAGGTTCTCGCCAGCTGTCACTGGTTTTCATGTGAGAAAAGTCGGTTCAGTTTTGAGTTAATCCGGAGGAAAAGGTCAAATTTAAGCCTGTAGTCATGGCATAGCCAGAGCAGAGAACTCCATAGTACTGTATGATGAGTCATATCTCCCCAGGATCTCATTCCGTCAGCAACTGTAGGTGTCATAATGGAGGCGTGGGTCATGTCTTATCTATTAATAATCACCAATAACTGGAAATAAAGCAGTTATTTCGACAAAAGAAAGAGCTTACGTGCATGAAAGCATGCTATTGTGTTGCTGCTTGTGGAGGGGGTTGAGGAACCAGTGGATAGAAGGGGGGACAATATCTACCATTGTGTCTCATAACTCCATCTCAGAGCCAGCTGTCAGAGTTTCCACTTCTTTCCATCACTTTCTAAATTTTTCCAGCCTTTCACTGAATGAGGCTTCTTGCTGGTTTCTGCTTCCTTCTGAACAGGCTTTTGGAGTTGGAAGGTTGGAAACGCACTTTGCAGAAAGAGCGAGGTAATTAAAAAAAAAATTTCCCTGACTTTCCCCGGCTACTACTACACTCAGTCGGGAGGGCCGAAGACCGTCACATGTTCCCTCCAAACTGCTCACTCACGCACCGTTGATGGTCGGCGTAACACACTCAGAGGACTGCGATATCCGCTCCTTTCGCTTGCGCAAGCTCACAGACGCACCTGCGTGATTAATGTGGGAGCACTAAGTAATTCTTATCCCTCCCATGTGAGAGAGCTCTGCCAATCAGCTCTCTCTAGGCCTCCAGCTACAAAAGGATTATAGCATCACCCGGGAATCGAACTTGCGATCTCCGGATGGTAGGGCGAGCACTTTATCAGTAATAAACTTGTCAAAATATGGTTTATTGAAGCAAGAATCTGTTTATTATTCCACATAGAACATTTTTATGATTCAGTGTACTTTAATATTGTCTTAAGAATAAATATTGCAGACTGTAAAGTCAATGTTTGTTGTTGGTTACTTAGGGGTCTATTTCACTTTGAATACGATTAAAAAATGTTTCTTATGGCGCTACATTTAAAGACCCATATATTAATTTTAATGATGTCTTGAATCTAAATGGAGCTCTCCGCATACTGTAAAAGTTTATTTTTTTTACTTTATAAAGTTGTCCTTTCAATGGAAAAACATTTCAAAATAACGTTTCTTAGATAGACTTCGTCACACCACAATTTTTTAATCAGTTGTCCTGTTCCAGTGCTGATATTACACCGCAACCACACTGCTGATGTCATGAGTTAAACTGCACCATGTTTATCTTTGACCATTTTTTGTTAATACTGTAGCTACCAACAACTTGCTTGAGCTGGAACAGGTATGAGCTGGAGGAAGGCCACGGTCATCATTGATATGGCTAGAATAAAATATAATTTACCTTTAATGTTTGTCTAAGTATGGAGCATTGATGTTGTTTGCTCTCCTGGTGATGGAGTGTTTTTTTTACCTGAATCATTTCTTGCTGCTCGTAAATTAGAGTCATCATGTATGGCCATAGTGTAAAGCTGCTAATTGCTTCAGTGTGGCTCCTAAGTCTCTTATGTAGTAATACACTGGCCCTATGCGCCTTAGGGCCGAACTGCTCTCACCTCAAGCCTATAGGTCCTATTAATCCTGCTTTAAATGAAGTGCAGTCATTCTATCAGGCTAGCGATTGACTGAATCGCACCCTTAATTACATCCCTATGCCTGCTCTTGGCTGTCTCGTGAATAATTTAACAGCACCGAAATAATCACACACTTAGCGCCAAAGGGTCCTCCTTTCCAACAAGCCGCAGGAATGCAGAGTGCTGTGCTGCTTTAGCTGAACATTCCGTGGGTATCAGGGTGATGCGTTAAAATCTCAAGTGTACACGAGTTCAGGCGATGAGTCCACAGGTGCAACCTGTTAATAACATCTCAATTCATGTTGGTAAATGAGAAAAGAAAAAGATTCCTCCAGCTGATGCAAAGAACACTGACCACAGCTGACCTTCCGTGCAAATTTGTTTTTCCGTTTCTTGGCTCGCTCCAAAATGAGATGCTTTTTTCTGAGTCGATGCCAGAGATGTCAGAGTCACTGGTGTGTTTACTGTTTGTTTCGCTTAACACACCTACTCACAGAGCCGGGGCAAATGGATTGTGAATAAACTGTGTATAATTAGCTCGAGGCGCTGCAGTCCTCCAGGGAGGGCGCCAAGGTGATTAGGGATTTTATTTCCTGCCCCCTTGAGGGTTTCTGATTTCCCCGTCTCCATGGAGTGCAGTCACAGAAATTGTCATGGTATTAATTAATGAAGTGTATGATTTGTTTAGTAATCACTGTCAAAGTTATAGCGACGTGATATACAGTTTTCTTTGCGTGACAATGTGTTCGAAAATATTTGCCATCTTTCTCCATCGTAATCAGTTCCAATTCTTTGAACTAAACACTGCAATTTGATGACTAATCCTTCGGTGTGAAGCTCTGTGATTTGTACTTGTCCTCGCTGTTCATGTTTACTTTTATCTGTGCAATTTATGTTGCATATTTTCATATATTTCCTACTTCTGGTTTGTCCTGGTATTTTCCACAATGTTTTAAGCATAGTTTTTATTATTGTTAAAGTAAAAAAAAAGGAATAAGCTTTCCTGCTCACCCTGCTCTATCCATTCAAACATCCTCATTCTTGTGTATTAACTGGTTTGGACATTGTCAAGTATCTGTCGTAAAATCTACATTAGATCTCTGTACCACCAGCCAGCTCATCCGTAATAATATGTTAGTTATTGTTGTATAAGATTGTATTCTAGGTTACCTAGCTATACATTAAATATTTGTTTTACAGCTTCCAAATGCAATATGCACCTGTGCAGTTATTTAATAGTAAAAGGGTATTACAAGTAGTTTCCAACATTCGAGTTATGATTTTCCACAGATACGGTTCTCTGGACATTTAGAGATGCAAACAAATCATGGAAGTAGTTTTTAAAAAAACAGACACTGCAGTGCACCTGCACCATTATATACACATACAAACTGTAAAAACTTAGACAATATTTACAATAATATACAGTGTTTTTTAGTGTGTAAGTGAACGTATAAAATGTTTAAAGTCAGGTATATTGTGTGTGTAATGAGTCGGTCTTATTGGTTTCAATGAATCAGTCCGGGAGAACAACGAAAGAAAATGGCATTTTCGTAAAACGGGCCTGATGGTGAATAATCCTAATTTCGGAAAATCCTCAATAACAGCTCTGAGACAGGATTCCCCTAGCCATTTAAAGACGCAGAGACAACACTCTTACATTTCACATTTTACTCTGAGATTTATTTCCTTAGGCACAGTTATGGTTTTTTCCACATGTTGACAGTGTGGAGAAAGGGGATAGAGTTGTATTTAAAGTGGATTGGTATGCTTTACATTTTATATTCTGATGAAGGCGTATAAGACTCCCTTTGCCGGACTTAAGAACAAATACAACTTACAAACGTGCTTCCAAAACAGAACTAATACAGTATACTAGACATAGTTGGGACTTTATGTAGAGTTTGTCAATAAGTATTTGTTTATGTTTTAAAATAATTTTGAGTGAATAAATAAATATTGGCAAACATCCTGTTAATGAGATCCTTTGTCCTATTATTTGCTGTTTACCTAGATACATACTTTTGAATGCAAAATGGTAAACTTAGTAGTAAAAATCTTATTAAAAAAAAAAAAAAAAAATTAAATCATACCATGTCGTCCTAATAGTGAAATATGTTGCTTTCCTTTCCACAGGGCTAGCGTACAATAACATATTACACTGTCAGACCAAAAAGTCTTTGTTTCAGAAGGCAGAGACAACAACTAAGAAGATTTTAAAATACAGTAACTAGGTTACCTGGAAGGATAGTGCTGTCAACAGACAAAAAATGTCGTCAGAAATATTGATGAATGGATATCACTTTTAGTGGAGTTGCATCATAAAGAAAGAAACTGTTTGGCAAAAAAACTACTCACATCCTCCAAGATTTTATTCGACCACCTTTAGCTTCGTGTGAAATTATTCCTTATGCTCCCAGAAACACTTTGCTCATTCCTTTAAAGTCTAGTCTTTATGCTTTGTTGCAAACAAATGGTTTTCTAAAAGTCGCACAGCTGTTTAGTCCAAATCTTGAGTTCACGTGACATTTTGTATGTGTAAATCCTATTATTTTAACTATTAAATATAGCTGTGAGTTCTACTGTGAATTTTTTTACCATGCAACTTCACCAACTGTTCATGTGACCTCGAATCCCGTTTACTCATGATTTATTTTTTTTATTTTTATTAAATCACCATCCTTCCAGGTTTTATGATGCAGTGGACAGTTCCTAACTGACAGGGCTCCTAACGACTGGGGGGCTTCGTGGTTAGCACTGTCACCTTGCACCTCCAGGTCCTGAGTTTGATTCCCTCTTCGGGTCTGTGTGCATGGAGTTTGCATGGTCTCACCATGCTTGATGGGTTTCCTCCAGAGTCTCTGTTTTCCTCCCACAGTCCCAAAACATGCAGATTAGGGTCATAATTTGTGTTTCCAAATTGCCCATAGATGGTCCTCTGGAGACGGAAATGCCAACCCATGGACAGCATCTAGGGAGGCCTTTTGTGCTATTGTCCATGAGGTAACCAAGAGTTGGACATGACTGATTTAATTATTAACTGAGATTTGTTTAATTTTATTTAATTTTATTTAAACTAAGTAAGAATTAATTTTTTTTTTAACGGTCTTACAGTATGAGGATTTTACAATGAACTATAGACACTGTAGCTGGAAGAAAATGTCATGTCCTTACATACAGTAAGGACTTTGGGGTCTCAAGAGTACAGTGCAGTCTAATGTTCCCCCTGTTCTTCTCAGTGTCCAGCTAAGCTAATTAAGTCTTGATGCATTGGGTTAATATCTGAGATCTCTGTTAGTTTGGCATGCATCGCGGCCCATGCCGAGAAGCAGAACAGCAGCTGAGGTTGTCTGCAGCATTTACTGGGCGTTTAGAAATCGCTGTTGTTATTTGTAATACTGAGAGCACTTTGTGTTGTCTAGGCCATTCATCTGA
This sequence comes from Clarias gariepinus, assembly GCF_024256425.1. NCBI lineage: Eukaryota > Metazoa > Chordata > Actinopteri > Siluriformes > Clariidae > Clarias > Clarias gariepinus. Next base: position 18,684,848 of record NC_071101.1, on the reverse strand, counting down.
ATTCACCATTATGAGATTAAAGCACGCTCGAGCACCATATGCACCCAGTGCGCTTTCCTGCTAATGAATGCTAATGGGCGATATGTACGTAATTTTTTTGTCTTTTTGCAGAAAGTATACAAATAAAATCTAATTAAACTTTTTCATAATAGGCCCTTGATCTCTGCTGCTGCCATGCTGCTGTTTTAACTTAGCGCTGTTTAAAAATATGAGAGCCTGATGAAACGCCGTACACATTTGTTTTAAAGTTTAAATATGAGATGTACAAGAGTGATGATCCAACCCGCTCAGGCCATTATCACACATATTGCCGGGTTGAGAAAATTAAAATTTGATTTGTGGCGAGGCTCATTTGCACTGCGCTGGTGGATAACCTGACATGAAGAATGAACCCCAGACTCTCATTTTCACACCAAGCCTGTTTACGGTTTAACGAGGAGAATTAATTAACCTCATTGATATTCCATACCTACTAATACTCCAGGTACGTCAGAATGCCCGGGATCTATCATTAAGCCCTTTACGTTTACTCTGTGCTCTAATCAGCTAATCTAAGATCAGTTTTGCTAGTGTTCATATAATGGCTAAATTTAGAACTAGGGAACGACAACATGAAGACTGTCGTCTATAGTAGCTAGACTCCCTTCTGGTCACTGGAGTAGTGATACTTGATTCCAGTTACCCAATTGGATAGTAAATCACTTTTAACTATTTTTTTTATCTGTTTTTTATGTAAAAGAGTGTTGTATCTTTTTTAATATATGACACTGTATGTATTTACATCTCAGTTTATTTAAGCATTTGACCTTAAGTCAGCAATGAAGCACTTAAATATGAAATGCGAAATGTGTGTGTGAAAAATGAGATTAAAATACAGCAGTGAAATGCAGTAGTGATTTTTTATCCCCTGTTAATGCCATCATGTCTTTTGGCACAGCATTAAAAAAAAAAAAAGAAAAAAGCTGATGCAAAGCGAATCCAGGATGGAGGACTGTGCCTTGACACTGAGCCAAATCCATGATTGAACTCTTCTCTAATGGAAATGTTTCTCTTATAAGTTAAGCATTGATTTCTGCACTTAAGCTCCATTAGCCGAACTGAGAAAATGTTTCTAGTGAAATTGAATAAAGTAAGAAAGTAAGAACGGCATAGCTTAAGCTCAGGTGAGTGGGTGTTTTCGTTTTCTTAAGTAAGTGGGAAGAACTGGGATAAATATATAAGGAGTGTCTCTCTGGTAAGGCGTGCTCAATGTTAATAAAGACTTCATCTTCCACACAGTGTGTTTCAATGAAAATACATATAAATAAGTAATTGTAAAGTAACTGACGAGGTTCCACTTTCAGCACACAAGCAAAAGGTTTGTTGCCTTTTTTTTGTTGTTAAGTCCCATATGACCTTGTTCCTTAAATGACAGATAAAGAGCACCCTGTGCACCAATGCGCCATCCCATTAAAAGCACTGATAGGTGAAGTAAGTAACATTGATTATATTGATGCCTGTCAAGGGTGGGATATATTAGGCAGCAAGAGAACAATCATTTCTCAGAATTGATGTGCTAAAAGAAGGTAAAATGGGAAAGCATAATGATCTGAGAGACAAAGGCCTCATTGTGATAGGTAAACCCCTGGCTTAGAACAGCTTCAAAACAGCAGGTCTTCCAAAGTACTGTTGGTATGCAATGACAGGAATTTACCAAACAAAGTCCAAGTAAGGTCAACTGTCAAGGGGAATCTATGGCTTATTATTCCGAATGGGAAGCAAAGGTTAGCTTAGTGATTCAAAGTTGTCAGAACCTACAGTGCAAGACAAGTCAGAGTGCCCATGCTGTCTCCTGTCCCCTTGACCCTTATTTATCCAAAAGGGATTTTTTTTTTTTCCACATATCTCAATTAGCAAGCTGAGGTCAGAGCTCAAGGTCAGCCAGGTTAAGGGCCTTGCTCAAGGGCTCAACAGTGGCAACTGAGGCTGCGGCTTGAACCCCCAACCTTCTGATTAGAAACCCAGTGACCTTAACCGTTTAAGGCCCCACTGAAAGCTCCTACAATGGGCACATGAATGTCAAAACTGGACCATGAAGCACTGAAAGAAGGTGGCCTGGTTTTAAATAACGTTTTATTATGATATGGAAAGAAGGCATGACGGTTTAAGCACTGAAAAAAAAAAACTGCATCCTGGCATTTATGTGGATGGTAATTTGACAAGTAAGACATACCAAAAATTCTTGCAGACCAAGTATCCCCTGATGGCAGTGGCCTTTTTTTGGAGGATAATGCAACTTTCCACATAATGTAGGAGTAGTTTGAGGAACATGACAAGTTCAAGGTGTTGACTTGGTCTTCCAATGGTATGTGCTGGATTAAGCAGTCTGAGCCATGGAGGCCATACGACTTAAGGGCACAGCATACCTTTAGCGGTCTTGTGGAGTCCATAACTTGATGGTTCAGAGTTTGGTGAAATTGATGACTTTATTGTTCAGAACAACTTTTAAAAATAAGAAATTTATTTGCAAAGAAAACTTTGTCTGGTTTTGCTGTTCCAGATTGGATTATTTTTGCCTTGTCAGATTTTGTTCTTGACTCAAGCACAGTGTGAAGCAATCATTCCAAGTGTGAAAATAGCACTTCCTAAAATGTTTTTTTCTTTAGAAAAATGGTTCACAGTTCTACATAGATAAATTTTGTTGTTTTTGCCAATAATACATAATTGATCAATGTATGCAACAGTAGTACAAATACATAAGTAGTACATAACTAAGTTTAGAATGCAGCGGATTGTTGGATGTTGCTGTCGATAAATTCTGGCAAAAGAAAAGTAAAAGAAAAATCATCGGTTTTGGCCAATTTTCAGGCTTTAAGCATATAACATTGATACTCCAGCTTTATTCCTCAATCGAGTAAAACCACATCCTAAAAAAACACATATTTGTAGAGAATAAGTATTTTTGTATTTTGCACAAATATATTCAACTGATATAATGATTTTATATATTTTGATATAATGATATAATGAATTCAAAATGATATGGAAGTGTTTTTTGTTTATGATAAAATTTCCTTGGTGATGTCACTGTAAAGATCATACTGAGTAACAAACACAGTGGTCAAAACAGAGAGCCTGACTAAAGATGTCTAAAACATTAATAGCTCAGAATGCTTTTCTCTTCAAGTAAGATGCTGGATAACTGTGAAAGGTACCAAAATGAACATAAGCCTAATTAATTCAGTTTCTATTTAGATACCAGCTGTCAAAAATGTCTGCAATGCGTATGTGCTTATGTGCACCTGGAATAAAAATTTTAAATGCACTTTAAATTCTCTTTTCACTTTTGAAGGACTTTGCAATGCACTTTGCTTGTGGTTGAGATATTGGCTGTTTGGCAACAAACTCAAACAGGTGCTTTTTTTTTTTTTGCAAGGCCATGCACAATACATACAAAAGTCGATGGGTTAGTCGCTGGCTCAGCTTAGCACAGAAGTGTTCATTTTCACAGGTTTACAGTGCAAAAGCCTTGAACCATTCCTCATTTCTTCAGATTGCTTCCAAAGAGCTAAACCTTTTTTTGCATTTTAATGTAGTCTTGAGGAATAGTTCTCCAGGCTTCCTGAAGGACTTTATTGGCTCTTATTCTTGGCAAGTGTTTGTCTCTCATTTTCAGTCCAGTCCCAGTACCTGACCAGTTTCAGATGAATGTTTTTGTTTGTTAAGCCACACAGTGACCTATGAATCAATTAAGCATAAAAAAACTAACTGAAACCGGTGAGAAACAGGTGTAGATGCTGACAGATGATCAGGCTGATGATTAGCGTACTAGTGATGCTGAATTCTCAATGAGTGGTTGGAACGGACGAGAGAGGAAATGAGGTTGCTGCAAGGTTTAAATTGCAGCCTGTCACAGTAAAACATTTGTTCCTATTTATTTAATTTATTGTACATAATTTCTTTTGAAGAAATGAGGGATGGCTCAATATGTAGCACATAACGCTACATATCCCACTTGGTTAAAAGAATACTGAATTATGGGAACATAAAGTAAGTAGGCTGTCATTGACAGTGATGTACAGTTTTTTACAGTGATTTCCTAGTTGTTCTTCCTGATACCTTCTTCCTTCTGAAGCCTGATCACGAGTTTGCTGTCATAATGAGATTTATTTAATATTCCTGACTTAAGATTAGGTCACATTTTAAATTGCAGTCATAATGCAAAAGAAATCTGAGTTTCGAGGCGTTCATAAACATCTAGTTCACCTGCGCATCCTATTATTAAGAGATGAGAGCGTAGTGAGCTATGTCATTATGGGTTCTTCTTTTTCTTCCATGCGGCTCAGTTTCAAGCGTACACCTTTAACATATTTCATTTGAAGGAGATTCTCTATATAAGATAAAGAGTGTCCTATGTTGTCCACAGTGTGGTTTGGCAGTTTTTCGGTGTTCTTAAATGACATTACAGGCCTTACTATGAAATATTATCACAATATGAGCAACATCTCCAGGGTTATGCAAACTGTGAGATGAAACGCATCATCATATTAAAATGGCACTGAAGCGCAGGCAACAGATTGCATCTGTTTTTATTTGCTCACATATTATTTACCTGATGTTTTGTGCTCTCTCTTTCTGTCGATCTCTCTCTCAGGAGGATGAGCTTCACGCCGCCGCAGCTGACAGAGATCAGTCTGAGATCTTGAAGTTACTTGCTAAGAAGCACACGAAGTTGCCATGGAAACCTGAGGTTAGCCTGCATCATTGCTTCTTACTTTGATTAGGATTTTGGCACCTTAATGATCACTTTCCTAAAATAAAACAGCTTGTTTATGCATGGGTTTGATTAAAAAAAAAAAACGTAAAAAGAAAATGAAAGTGCTACCTAGAATTATGTGGCATCCTCATCAGTTCTAAAAGCGTAGAATTCAAAATTAGAGAAAATAAAATGAGAATTTGAAAGGTCGTTGAAATTCTGTTAGATTATTATTATTATTTTTTTTATGTTGACATTTTTCGAATATTCGCCTGATTTCAGTTGTCCCTGTTTGCCATGAACAAAGGACAAAACTTTCTGAATTTAAAGAAAAAGAAATTGACTATTTTTGAGTGATTTAGCTGTTCTTCTTTTGATTAAAAAATGAATGAATGTGCCTGTGTCTGTTTACCTATGGGTTTAGCATTGATTCCTACACATTACTCTACCCAAAGAAAAAGTGATAAAGAAATAGAATAAAGAAAGACGTGCGACACAAAAAAAAACCCAAGTAACCCAAGCTCAGAATTGAATCAAGGTCCTGGAGCCTTGAGGCGGCAACAAAACCCACTGCTTCACCATGCAGCTGCCCATTCAAAATAAGTTTGTAACATTACTCATGACACTTTTTTTTCTGTAATATGATTTATTTCTGAGTGATACTGTGCTTTTTGGAGTTTAGTGGTTTTATACAGTATGAGGAGAGAAAAAGGGAAACTGATATGATATTATTTAGTTCACCTTTAGTTCACCTATGTCAGTTCTTTAGTGATGACATAGAGTCAAAAGCATAGGACCTTTAATGGGGGACCTTTTAAGGAATTGATACTGAGGAATTATGCACGTTATGATCGGGATATGAACTATACTACATGTTAAAAGCAAACAAAAGCATCACTTTAGTTGTTATAAGAAACCTAAATCTGTTGTTTAGCAGTATTGAGAAATCATAGATTTTTATGATGATTACTTACTGTATCAAGAAATACTTCTAAACATGTAAAGGTTTTTGTCCTTTTTGTGTGTGTATTCTCACATCCACCAGGCCAGATACCAGGCCAGATTCAGGGAGACACAGCCAGAACTATAATGTTACTGGCTTGTTTTATTAAGACATCTTTACTAGGATTTTTTTTTTTTTTTTGTAGATTTCTGTTTAATTTTCTGCAGACTGAAGAGGCACACTTCATTTCCCCTCTGTGGTGTCTCAAAGTCAATTTGCAATTGAGGAATATCATTTCAGGCACATAGTGCTACTCTGGAATTACCTATCTAGTCATTGTTGCCTGGTTCTGGCTGTCTTGCTTAAAATAATAGGGGTGGCAATTTACTGTGAACTCAAGAAGCATTACAGCGAGCCAGATTGCTGGAGTTCTAGGTGAGTGACTGACAGATAATCTTGGTATGCCTCATTTGCCTCAGGCAATAAGGTAAGTGATGCACACCGTCTGTAAACCATGTGGAAAAACTATGTTTATTTAGGCAATAGAGCAGGAATAAGGGTACCGCAAGTGTAAGGTCAGCATGAATACATATTCTACAGACCTCGTGTTTCCATTTCCGATATTATATGTAATTTTTTCATTCAAGCGAGCTGATAGTGATTTAACGCTGGCATCAAGCTGACTCAGCTGTTGCTGAATTATACAAAATACACAAGTGTGATGGGGACAAGCTTTACGGCTATTTCTTCCTTGTTTTGTCGCTCAACTTCATGTTGACCCTATGGTATAAAATATGCAATAATATACAGTATATATTTTTACCATACATTTTGTTTTTTTTTGTCTGCAATATAAATGTATAAAGAAAACCTCATTCTTTAACATTTTATATCATTATCTTCGCATCCATGATGAGGAGCTGAGATTTTACTTTCCTTTATCTTTATAGACTTTTTCTCATGTTTGCAAGTATTTAAGGACACTGACTCATTAGTGGATGTATTGAACCACCCTAGCCCATGGACATAGGAGGTTTAATGTATACACAGATAGACATCGAAATAAACGGGACATAAACACAAGCTGGCGAAAGAGTTCCAGTAAACAAATCCAATAAGCTTACTTAATTTATGATGAGTTCCAAAAATATAACAATGTAAGGAGGCTTTAGGCGGGAAGTGAACAGCTAGGCTTATGGCAAGATATAAAACAGCTACAGGTTGGGTAGAGTTATTGACTAAAAACAAGGTAAACAAAAAGGCTGAAGACTAAGCAGAAGGCTAAGCTTGCAGCATAACTAGAAGACAGAGAACAAACAAGAGAACATAGTATACTATGCAAGACAATAATAAAGTACCGACAAAGAGCTAGCAAATGGAAAGGTGCAAGACAACACACAGTGAGATGCTGAGAAGGGGAAGGTTAATGGTTAAAGTGACTTTATACCTTAGACTTATAACCTCATACCATATACACTCATAACCCCACACCATACTCTCATAACCCCACACCATACACTCATAACCCCACACCATACACTCATAACCCCACACCATACACTCATAACCCCACACTATACACTCATAACCCCACACCATACACTCATAACCCCACACCATACACTCATAACCCCACACCATACACTCATAACCCCACACCATACACTCATAACCCCACACCATACACTCATAACCTCACACCATACACTCATAACCGCACACCATACACTCATAACCGCACACCATACACTCATAACCCCACACCATACACTCATAACCCCACACCATACACTCATAACCCCACACCATACACTCATAACCCCACACTATACACTCATAACCCCACACCATACACTCATAACCCCACACCATACACTCATAACCCCACACCATACACTCATAACCCCACACCATACACTCATAACCCCACACCATACACTCATAACCCCACACCATACACTCATAACCCCACACCATACACTCATAACCCCACACTATACACTCATAACCCCACACCATACACTCATAACCCCACACCATACACTCATATCCTCATACCATACACTCATAACCCCACACTTTACACCTACAGTATAACCTCACACCATACTCATAACCCAATACCATACACTGTACCTTTCCCTTATAACCCCATACTTATTATGCCACGCCTTACACTAATACAGTACCATCTCCCTTACACCCATAAGCTCTATACCTTACAATTAGAAACCATACACTAACAACATAGATTATTCTTTTAATTACATATACAAGGTGACACAAAAAAACGGGAACTTTTTTACAATCCAATAAAACTAGAAGTGATAAAAGAAATACATTTTATTCATAGTATTTGAAATCTTAAACTTGCCATTTATGAAACATTGATGGAATTTATCATTTTTTTAAAATTATGTCCTTTAGATGGCGTCCTCCTGTACGAATACATTCTTGAAATCTGTTGTTGAGATTCCTCATTGACTGCTGCAACATCACAGCTGGGATACTGTGAACTTCATCCCGAATTCTCTGTTTTAACTCATCCAGGGTTCTTGGTCGAGTCGTGTACACTTTACTCTTGAGGTAGCCCCACAAGAAAAAATTCACAAACGAATAAATCTGGCGATCTAGGGGGCCAGGGAATGTTACCGAATCTTGAGATCACACTGTTATTGAACATATCTCGCACAGCTTCCATTGATTGCCGTGCAGTGTGTGATGTCGCTCCATTACGCATTTCAAAAATTTCCTTTATTCTGTGTTACCTTGTATTTGCTTATTAAGCATTGTCTCTCTTCTCTGTTCTCAAACAATTTAGATAATAACTACATTTTTGCATTAATTATAATCATTACTAATTTTATGACATAACTTGCATTTATATATTTTTTTGCGTTTATAAAAAGGATTGTAATTTTTGTTAGCCAAGTATACATATTTACAGTAATATACTGTATATTTGCAAAAATTCCATTAGTTTTCATCAACTTTTTACATCAAATGATTATGCTCTATTTTTTTTTTTACCCTCATGTAGACAATAATGGACTCATTTCCCCTCAATATACATCATGAACAATTGTCCTATGTGTCTCTGATGGAAACCCGAGTTACTGTTAGTAGTCCCTGACATGCGATTGTGATGATCACAGTCTACAGTGTGTAGTACACTATCAGGATCTTCACTCAGTTGGTGTTTTTGGCACAGGATAGAAATCACCCCTTTAATGTTAGTTAAGGAGCAGCTGCTATTGGCCAACTCCAGCTCTTAATCACAGTGAGAACAGCTGAAAAGCCAGTCTCAGGTGTTTGTGAAAGGGCCACAAGGCCAACACGGTCTCTGACACGGAGCAATCATGCCGAGCCTGAATGCCACCATCTGCCAAATACCATTACGCTGTAGTAATGACCCGCTGCCGGCAAGACACAGCTAATTACAACATGCTTTCAGCTCTCCGGCCAGACGGTTAGGCAGAATTCAGCAGATCTACCATATCCAACATCTCTCACTGTGAAATCACTCACAGACATAAACCCTATGATGTTTCATAAAATTGTCACATAACAAGTATGAGGTATTTCCTTGGTCTAGTGGTCACGCAGAGTGTTGCGTCTTTGCAGTGTTTTCTTCATCTTTGGAGTGTGTTTTACCCTTATACCACAGCCCCAACTCTGGCATTTGTGAGGATATTTTGAAAGTAAATGAGATGACCCTTGACCTCCAGGACTAAAGGTGACAAGGATTTGACTCAAGTCTGAATGAACAGACTGAATATTTATAGGACAGAGTAATTGCATTGCAGCTTGGGATAGTCTATAACATGGTCTTATCACAGGCATTGAGGAGCATCTCCCATTAAAAAATGTATTCATCACATTCCGATTGGAAACAGATAAAAGACAAGTTATTATTGAGTCTTTAATGAGTTCATTATGGTGATAATGAGCAGCGTTGAAGTGCTATTTCAGCGATTGAGATATATTTGTTCGTTATAATGGTTTGCATTGATGATTCAGTTGGCTTTTTAGTGTTTATCAGTTTCCTTACATTTTCTTCTGTGCTGTTAGGAAAAAGAAAATGACAATGCTTTTCCTTTCCTTTTGTTTCCTTTCCTTTCTTTACCCTTCCTTTTATTTTTCATTCTTTTTCTTTTATTACTGCATTTCTTTTATTTCTTGCTTTCATTTACAGTTAATTTTTACTTCTTATTGTACTTTTTCAGTTTACTTCTTTTCCCTTAACTATCCTCAAATAACCTTATCACTCTTCCCTATTTTCTTTTCTTTTTCTTTTTTTCATTATTCTTTTTCTTAATTTTTTAAAATGTCCCTTTCACTACTTTTCTCTCAATGTTATAGATATTATCCTCATATCTGGCACAATAAAACTCCAAGTTTCACTTATTCATTAAATATAAACACTGCAGCTTTAAACATTTTTACTCATCCTATTTCCTCATAAACATTTTCTTGTCTCTGTTTGTTGTTTCTCCATTTCACATCTTCTCCTCATAACGAACAGTGAGTTGTGTCAGTTACCCCCAGCCATTACATTCCATCAGGCAATCAAAGTGAATGTGGTCTATATTGCAGCTCTCTCCTAGGGACTGATTACTGTGGGGTAAAAAGGTCATGTGCAGACTGGAGATGATCTTTTTCCGGCATCTGTAATATACGGTCCTATCTGCACTGCCACATCCTTTCCAGCGCACATTCTGATGGAACATTTATGACGGAGACTACTCGTTAAAATGCATCTGAGGTTTTGCCACCGGGGCATAAAGGTGCATTGGATGCCTACAGCAATTTCTTGAGAGCCTCATGTCACATATGCCCTGGCCCAGTGGGATTATGGGTAACAAATGGGTGACAGCTTGTCATTCTGAAAGGTGGTGCCACATTTATGTCACCTGGCAACCTGTTTTTAGAGCTAGTTATGGGCTGTGGGTAGTGATGCGTGAGGCAGGTGGCTGAGGTGCATAAACTGTGAAGGTTCTCCAAGATTCATGTTGAGATTCTGATAATCTACTGGACTGAACATTTATCACCTTGGAAGAGTGAATTCAAGGTCATTTGAGTACAGCGGGACCTTTGATTGTGAGCATAATTCGTTCCAGAAGTGTTCTTACATATCAAAACACTCGTATATCAAAGCGAATTTTCCCCAAAACTCTGACAATTCGTTGATTTTCACACACACATTCTCATGCGCACACATCAGTTTACTGATAGAGATTCTCACTCAACCAAGCGCGTGTACGCACACACATACTGTAGACACATGGACACACACACTCAATAGCTTGCAGACAAGGAGGAGCGGGGTGCGGGTGGTGGTGACTGCTGTTTGGGATGACTTTCACACACACACACTCAAAAACTGGTCACAGTGTTATAGTAAACAGTACACGCGTGCACAGATGTTACAAGTGACTATACAAGTGACTATACAAGTGACGCACGAGCACTGAAATCTGGCATGGGAGACGATTACCAACAGTTCCGCATCACAAGAGAAAGAAGCACAATTGGCCAACAAGAGCATGCTACATGATACTCAATGATACTTGGTACTCGTAAATCAAGACTCGCTTGTTTATAAAGTCAAAATTTATTAAAGATTTTAACTTGTGTAGCGGAACTATCACAAACCGGATTACTCGCAATCCGAGGTTCCACTGTATATTGAGAGCATTTTGAAACCCATTCTACAGTACTCTGACTGAAGAAGCTGCTCTGGTGTATACAGAAAAGAAAAGGAAAGAAAGAGAAAGACAGGCTTGGAGACATTTGGTGCTCCATTAAGTTAAATATAAAGCTTGTATCTGCTGAGAGAGTGTATATGCATTAGTAAAGCTCTTTTTTTTTTTGAGAAACAAAACCGAACAAACTTTCTGAGAGCATCACTCAACCAGCAATACACACTAGAGAATGGAGAAAAACACCACTTAATGACCATTTTTAAAATAAACTCCCTTCCTTGCTTTAAAATAGACTTTACCCCGGCACGTACAGTAGTTGGCCGAACGAGGTAAGTTTTTCTCCTCATACACTGCCTGGCCGACAAAGTCAGGCAGCGTATAAGGCAATAATACACACCTCATTGTGATTACAGTGTGCAATGTGTTGGCGTATTCATGTGTAAAAATGATTCCTCGTGCTACTAGGACCACAGGACTCAAATTTCACAAGGTAAGTACTGTAATATGGCCATGCTATCAAAAAACAAAAAAAAAAATATTTGTGTGATATCCTGGTCATTCAGTATATTCAGGGCATCAGCTAACTTCATTTTCTTGCCACATATTGTTGCTGAACCCACTGAATGTTGTAGACCTGACCACCTGAAGCAACCCCGGATCAAAACCCTGCCTCCAGAGGCTTGTACACTGGCCACTATGCATGATGGGTCTAAGACACCATCACGCTGGAATAGGGTCAATCTGAAGTCATCAGACCACATGACCAGACCAATTTGTATGCTTTCTAGCTAACTGAAGCCCTTTGTGTCTGATTAGTCTCACCAATAAATGGTTTTCCTTTGCTTCTGTTTAGTCCCAATCCTGTGAGTTTTTCTTCACATTGTGTGTCAGTGTTTGTGTGTGTGTGTGTGTGTGTGTGTGTGTGTGTGTGTGTGTTTGTGTTTGTGTAAATGTTCTCATTTTCACTATTAAACATAGCTGTGGTTTTTTCTGACGCTACTTCATCAAACATTGAAGCTATCGTGATCTCTGATCACGTTCATTCATGATTCATTTTCTGATCACTTTTCATCGATGATTGATTTAGCAGTGTCCTTTCAGGTTTTAATAATGCTTGGACAGTCCTTATCCTGATTCCAGTAGTTTGACCTTTTTGAAACATCACACTTTTAAAATGTCATTACTGTTCGAAAAGAGTGTCTTGAAATAAGTTTTAAAAAGTTCTTCACCCTGGTCAGTGGGAGGAACACTGGGCGTGGCGAGGGAATGAATTCTTGAATCCTTGAATGCATCATGCACTGGACAGGACACCAGTGCTTCCCAGGGCATATATTTGTAAAATTCAATTTTTATGTATTATTTTGGAAGAAGGCCTGGGTTAACTGTATATTACTTTTGAGATCATTGACTTGGGGCGCACCACAGACACACAGACATGAGATGAGATCTTACGGGAAAAAGGGTAATTTTTTTGACAGTTGATTGCCTCTGGACAATCAGCTGTCATTTTCCTCACGCATTGCTAACCTTACTCGCTCTTGTCAATTTCTTCTTTACAACATCATAAGAAATCAGCCATTACTTTCTTCACAGGCTACCTAGTTGAACAAGTCTCTTCTTATTTAATGACTGGACTATTGCAACTCACCCCTGGCAGGTCTGCCTCTGTCCACCATTCGTTCCTTGTTTTTAACCTTCCCAAGTTCTCCCACAATATCCCACTTCTCCGCTCTCTGCACTGGCTTTCTGTTGCTGCACGCATCAAATTCAAAAGACTGATGGTCGCCTACAACCACTAACCTGTTAGCTCTAATCACCTACTGTAGGTGGTGGAATGGACTTCCTCTAAATGTCCATACAGCTGAGTCACTGGCAATCTTTAAATGACGAATATGTTTCTTTAATATTAATACTCCAGGATACTTAAGGCACAAGGAGGGGTACTCTCTGGACAGATCGCAGAATCGCAGATTCCTTACTAATTGACATGACTTTAAAGGTTTAAGCTTTACACAGCAGCCATACCTTCCCACACACATACTGTACACAAATACACACGTGTTAACCAGAGTAATACAGCCATAACTTCAACCGGGCAGCCAGTGAGACGAAGGACTAAAGACTGAGGCAGGTGGATGCGTTGATAAACATGCTGTGTGAGTTTGTGCGTGTGTGTGTGTGTGTGTGTATTTGTCTTTGTGCAAGAGAGATGGCCAGAAAGAGAGACAAAGAGTTTGTTGCTTCATCTATTGCACTGTGGAAGATAGTTGTGGGAGAATCTGTTGCAAAGAAGTGAAACATTTACAGAAGCATAGAGTCACTGCAGACGTCTCAGGCTGCTGTCAAACCATGGATGGAAAACAAGCAGTATATTATATACTGTCTGAAATATATGATTAATCTATTATTTATTGTGTTCTGTAGTTGTTGTTTTTTTACTGTTTTCATTGCGTGGCATTTTTAATAATAGACATTGTCACAAAGGAGCTTTACAGAAGGCTAGATTTCGATTTAGGTTTCTATTGAGTAGGCCAGGAACATCATTGATTTAAAGAAAAAAAAGTCTCAAGGTCAAAGTATCTACAGAAGTAAGGGTGAGACATGTGCTTAAACTGTTTTCAGGAAGTACAGAACTTTGTGGTATCAATATAAGTCCATCCAGCTCGACAGAGAAAGACTCACAAGGGCTAATGCTTCATGAAAAAGAAGAAGAATGAATCAGGCAGGTCAGAAATGTGAGAGGAAGTGAGTCAGGATGCACATCGGAATCACATTAGACATCAGAGTACACATATAGCTTTACACAAAGAGAGAGAGGACCGATTGTTGGGTAAACTCTCATCATAGTACATTAGGTTCATGTACGATGTGATCAGGTATATGACTGCATAACTAAAAACGAGTGCCAGATTAGATCACAAGCATGAGGACACCCTGGAACATCAGCGTCCTGTCTTTTGCTGTTCATTGTTATGCATTGTTTTGTTCTTCACTCATGCATTGCTGCTGTGATAATAAAGAATACTTTCCTGACACTTCTCTTTCTATAAAACACAAAAAAAAACAAGCAAAAATATTTCAAAATGGCATGATTTGAACAGGGTGTATTTTTAGCTGTCCAATATCAGCATGTATCTTTGGCTTACTTTAAACTACTGGATAGAATTCAAAGTCAGACTGCAGAGTAAAAACCCTGTGATCTGCTACAGGGGAATAGTGATGCAATTGGTTGGTGCTGTGAACAAGTTACTGGATGTGGCTTAGTTCTGCCTCCTCTTAGATTACAGCACCCTGTTTACGTTCCCTGACACAGAAACCCGTGGCCGGCAACAGAGGTCCTGCAGAGATAGAGATAGAGATACAGTATATAGCAGCAGGTCACTGCATACGAGCACTTGGTTTAATCGGGTTTAATTGAGAGACGTCTGTCTGCTGCTGTGGACAGTGTGAAGGCATGTGGACGAACTGTCTCTAATCTTATTTTATCGATTCCATTTGGAGAACTCAGCAGTGGGAGAGGGGAATCAATGTCAAGTTAACAGCAAAGAATAAATAGTGACTTCAGTGATGGCCTTCGTCTGTCTGAGAAAATCAGAAATTGAGGCAGAGGACTGAAGATAAAGCTAAAGACATGGCCGTGGTTATTGAAATAGGCTTAATTGACATTGAAAAGACATTATTCACGCCAGCTAACATTAATCAACTAATAACACTGTAAACTGCTACAGGCATGCCTCAAGGATGAGGAGTTTTGTTGGTGTTCTGGATTAAAATTACCCAGGAATCTAGAAAGGTACAGACATCTTAGTGCAGCAGGCACCAGGGATAGTTGCAACTGATACTGTATCACACTTACTCTATGTGCTCACTATTTAGGTCTGATCTATTCTGATGATAGAGAACTAACAATGGACAAACAATGAATTAACAATGGAAGAATTAATCTGAGAAGAATCTGAAGAATCTAATCTGAGACAGTGGGTGTTTGTGCCAGTTTGTGTCACTCACTCACTAACTCACTATACTGCTTATCCTGTACTGGTTCACAGGGATCTCAGGGCACTCAGGGTGTGAGTCAGGGTATACCCTAAATGGGGTGCCAATTCATCACACTTACACACCATGGGCAATTTTGACTGTGGGAGGAACCACTATGCCACCACCCGGTATCAGGTTGTATATGTTTAAAAAATGATGCTGGCTCCTGAGTGACACAACGCCACTTAAAAAAGTTTAAATCCTGGCAATACTGCAGCACCTGCAATGTTCTCCGGTTGAGAGAGATGTTTTGAGAGACTCTGTCTCTTTTAATGTCTTTGTTAATCACAGCAGTACTAGCCTGTTTGTGTATTCAGAAAGGGTTGAAGAACACTTTAATCCTTTTGCACTTTACTCCATGGCTAGTAAAGTGTCTTGTGCACAGAGAGAACGTGTGATAGCTTTCACCCTCTAAGATCAAGAGCCACGGTGAATGTTGTTATTAGGCCTTCAGGCGTTCCCGTCGAGGGGTCGCCACAACGGACCATTCGATCTGCACAACAACTCGGCACGGCTTTTACACAGGTGTCCTTCCCATTTTATTCATGTTTGGAACCCCAGTGGCTGGAACCTTTTTTTTTTTTTTTTTTCCAGTTTTGATGCCCATAACGCTCGAATTCCTATTGAACCTGATATGGTTTTCTGCTGTTGTACCCACCCCAAAGGTTTGATATATTATTTATTCTGAAATGCTTTTCTTTTCACCAATTACTATAACCTTCCTGACGGCCTGAAACAATCTGACCGTGAACAAGGCGTTTCTACCCACAGCATTATCTATTGTTTTCTCACCATTCTGTATAAACTTTAGAAACTATTGTATATAAAAATTCCCAAGAGATGAGCAGTTTCTGAAATACTCAAACCAGCATCTGGCATCTAGAGCAATTCTACAGTTAAAGTCATAGAGGTCAAAGTCACAGAGATCTTAGCCTAATTCTCATGTTTGGTCTAGGTTTGCTTTATATATATATATATATATATATATATATATATATATATATAAAATGTACCCTGTGAAAAAGACCTGAGTGCGTAGCTGCATTCGTGTGTGTGTGTGTGTGTGTGTGTGTTTGTGTGTATGTATACCCTGCAGCATGGCGGCCCTCACAGACCCTGGACTCTAGTCTTGTATTATTAATGTGTTAGCTGTTCTCTGAGGCTTTGAGCACTGCAGGTCTTGCTGCAGCAGGTTAGCAGGTGAACCGTCCCAGTAGAGTTGGGAGTTGAGGGGAGAACTAACGTTGTAGCCTCATTCATATTCCTCCTCCTACAGTAGGGTTATCCCTGCTCTCTGTACTCATATCCCTCATGCATATGAGATCATCATATTTCTAATCCATATGAAGCGAAAATTTTTTTTTAAATGTCTTTTTTTTTTTTTTTTTTTTTACACTTCTCTGTTCGCCTTATATTTTCTAGTTTTTTAGTTAGGCGTATTGAATTGTCAACTGTTATGATCTCTATTTTTCTCTCTCCCTCTCTTTTTTTTAATCCTTACAGTATAAGGGTCAGGCAAACCTGCACGTGTTTGAAGACTGGTGTGGCTCATCTACCGCTCAGCTCAGAAAGAACCTTCATTTTCCTCTCTTTCCCCATGTGAGTACGAGTCGAGTGGTGCGTGTTTTACTGGCCTTGTGTGATTCCAGGCTCATGTCAGGCTATATCCACGCATATTCTCCAGTGAACTGCTACATAAATCATTTATATTCAAGATGTCGTATTGTCTAGGGAACTGCTGATAACCCTGAATAGAATATCCATAATTATGTATCCTGAGTAGTATCAATTGGGTATCATGAGAAGTTTAATTAAAATGAGAAACTCTGATTGGAAACTGTTTAAATGTTAATAGGTTTGAAATCTTTTGTATTTCTTTAACACGTCTCAAAGGTTCTCAAATTGGGTGTGTCAATGCTCCAGCTGAAATCTATCAAAATACTAATGCATTTTTTCATACATCAAACTCCCTTCATTTCACACTTTTACTTCAAATATGCATCTATAATATGTAATAAGTCACTCCTGAGCCACACACCACCAGAGAACAGCAGGGCCGAGCAGCAAGTTAGGAGAAGGGATTTTCTCATATGAGGTCACAAAAGGGGAAAAATATCATTGGCATGTTTTTGTTTATACTGTACACACAGTGAAGAGACCCATCTGAATATTGAAAAGAATTTTGCATGCTAGGTCTTCTTTAACTTAAAAATTAGCACTATTTAAAAGACTTTTTACATTTTTCCTTTTTCCAGTGTTACCGGACTGATTAAATATGTGTTATATAAACCGTTTCATTAAAAATGCAGCAGTACCATTCTGCAGCCAGTTTCTTAGCAAATCAGAAAAATGACGATTTTAGTCCTACTACTGGCCAGTAGTCATAATTAAAACTTGCTAAGGTTTTCAAAAATACTCTGTTCTTAAATAATCTTTTTTCTTTTTCCTTTGTTACTTAATTTTTTTGCCCTTACTTAGTTTGGCACTGTGAAGGTCAGGTCCACACCCAACATGACTGATGTCACTTCCTCGCCGGGTTAGCTTGCTATCTTATAATACAAAGATTAAGATTGGTGATGAGAAGCTTCTTTGCCTTCGCTGTAGCTTTGGAGGCAGATAATGACTATGCGCAGCCACAGACATATTGCATACTGCTCAGTCCCAAAAATAGCACCAAGTGCCAAGGCTATGAAATATTTTCCATTTACTGTGTCATATGTCATAAATCCCTTTATATTTGCCCACTAACAAGACTAATTTTTCACAGGCACTCTGTCCTCCCGGTTTGTTCTTCTTGTTTGCCTTCTGATTAGTTGGGAGCCTGCTTTATGGAAGCTTATACAAACCATGAACATTATTTATCTAGCTAGTTACAAAGTTTATGCAGAATTTATCCACAAGATCATTTCATTAAACAAAAACAATTTGGTTATTATGAAAGTCCAGTTAGTGCAGAGTCTCTGACGGGAGCTTGTGTGTATGTGAAAGTTTATGTATAGGAATATGCACCTTGATTTCAAACCATATAATTGGCAAGTTGGTGCATTTACAGTTTTAAATAGCAAGCACAGAACCTAGCCATTCAATTAGGACAAAACAAATGCCACCTGTAAAGATAGAAAGCGTTAATACTGTCCTTGAAAGAACTATTCCAGAAAGGCTGACCTTCATGTCACAAAATAACATCTGACTGTTGTTGTTGTTGCTGTTGTTGTTGTTGTTGTTGTTACATAATTACCTTATTTCATATGTGTTGTTTCAAAGATTAAAAAAAAATCCAATATTGTTTAGAATGTATTTCTAACGTATGCCATACTGATTATCTCCCAAATACAAAGTCAAATAAATAAACACTTGGTATACCTATTCAAAAGCATATATCAAGGAAACATCCTAAGCTTAATTTCATTTGTACTCTAAGGGGCATTACAACTAATTAATGTTCATAGATCTACATATATTTGGCCAAATACATAAATTTAGATCTATTAACAAGCAACATCTAATTAATATTTAGCAGCTTATAATTACTATAAAAATAATCAAACATTATAAAACTTGTTGTTACCAAATGTCAGAGCAGTCAGGCACAAGGTGGCGCTACAACAACCAAATTTATATTTAGGTATACTCGCGAGTGCTCTGAGCTAGAGTTGAAATTATACTTTCCTCTAAAATTTGGAGTTTTCACACATCTGCTGCCATCATTAGGTTAAAGAATTTGAAACATTAAATTGCCTAAGATGCAGGGATCTGAAAAGCCTACTTTTTCAAACTTCTCCAAGACCGTGAATCCAATCTTCTATGTTACAGCAGCAAAGAAAAATGTGCAAATATAAAGTATGGTCAGAACCATGTTTAAATACAAAATTAAAATAAAAGCATTACAAAAGTTACACTTTCAAAAAATTGCACTAGGTAATAATATTGTACAGTTTAAATTGCTCTTATTGCACAGTTACACAAAAATGTAATATATTGTAACCACAGTATATAACAGTAATAACATCGTGCACTGGCTCACTGGGAGCAGCTCTGATTTTACAGTCTAATAGCAGCAGGGATAAAAGACCTTCAATATCGCTCCTTCAGACTGTCACTGAAGGAGCCGCTCGGAGAAATTAAGTGGGTGACATCTATAGACACACCTGACAAAAAATAAATAAATAAATAAAAATGCCAAGTCTTTTGACTGATGGAGAATAATGTGATTTTTAGGATGTGGTCTGGTGAGATAAAAAAAGTTAAAAAGAAAATGCGAAGATTTTTATATAAAAACTTGGTGTGCTTAGTTGAAAAGCCAAATCAAATGTATTATTCTAAATCTGTTTGGCTAAATCTTACTGTACTAATGAAGTCATATTATCTTGCTCATAGATTCAAAATAGCCTGTGTGTAGAATAAGTTGAGGTTGTTATTAATAGATGTCACTTTTAGGACATGCACAAATAAGCAGCACAATAAAGCAGTAATCTAGGGCGGTCATGTTGGTGGTAAGTTATACGTTAATTTTAAACATATGGCCTTTTTAAAAAATTAAATTGCACAATTTAAATGTTGTACTGCTGCTAACATTTACAGTTGAAATGAAATCAGTTGATAGAGACTAATGAACTTTTAGAGTGTGGTCCAAAAAAGGGCTTGATCAATGCAAATTCTGATTTTATCATAAAAAATCTTGGTGTGCTTAATTGGAAGTACTTTGTAAGGACATACTGTGATAGAAGTAGAACACAGATAGAATAAATAAAATAAAATACAACTCTTATAAACAATAATGGACTTTTTATGCACATTTCACATTTGTACAAAAATCTAATACGATTAGTTATAAAGACTTCAGTCATGTCCTAAAAGCAAACTATGAGTTAGTTTTGTTTTATTAAATTTTATGTGAAATTCATTCTGCCTTGTCTTTCTCATAAACACAGTGAGCTTTTATAGTCGTTACCACTCAACAAATTTTAAGAAATTTGTGTCGTAGGATTTGCAATAACTTTTAAAATGTGCTCAGCTCAGTGTGTGTGTGTGTGTGTGTGTGTGTGTGTGTGTGTGTGTGTTTTGTCTCTCATTCTGCATTTCTAATTGTCTAATAGTCAATGTGGTAATAGATTACTTCTAAGGACCTTTAAGAATAAATTGTATATTTTTTTATTATTATATTTTTGTTTGCTTCCTCAGACAAGAACTGTAGTGAAGAAACTGGCTGTGGCTCCCAAATGGAAAAATTACGGCTTGAGAATATTCGGCTACATTCATCCATACAAAGACGGTAATCGCTTATTTAAGCTACGATCTCATGCCTCATTCACACAGTCAGTCGTGAAATAGAAATTTCTATATATGCATGCATACTTTGGTATACTCGCGCGAAGAGCAGTGGAAGCATGACTAATAAGGTCTTCCAGCTGTTTCACACACATAAAGTGTTGTAATGTCGTCTGGCTTTAGGGGATTTCCAGTTTGGAGTGGCGTCTGACGATAACGCAGAGTTCTGGTTGAGTTCAGACGAGAGCCCGCTCAACGCCCGTCTGCTGGTCTACGTGGGACAGGTTAGTCTTTTTTTTTCTTTTTTTTTCTCATCACCTTTATCCCTCATCAAGGCAGTGCGAACATTCAAAAACTAGGCTTCATGCTGAAGTGAACAAAGTGTCTTTATGATTACATATACCAGTGTGCTAGAACATCCAGTATGCTCTTATGCTAGTTTGTTAGCACCTGTCGTTGGATTTAGTTACATCCTAACCCTGAGATAAATTTTCAGTGCTGTAGAAAGGTCAGGATTTCACCTTGCATGTTATTACCAAGCTGAAGGTTTTCCTCTCATATAACACACACACACCCACACACATCTAATCAGCAATCCATCCACCGTTTTCTACATGCACAGACACGGCTCTGAAGCACGATCATATGACCTTTGGCTCAAGCAGCATATTTAATGACAGATCAGTTCATTTCATTCTGAAGCGACTGCACTAAAACGAATTAGCTTTATGCTAAATTAGGCCGATGGCGTAATTAAATTTGACTCGACTTTTAATTAAAAAGGAGTCCCATATCTTTAACTAAGTGATAGCTTCACTAGTGAAATATCTTCATGGACATGTGGCGCATGATTACTTTCTGGAAGCTTCTGTGCATAATGATGCAGACACTGAGTGCTCCAATCCCATGCAACCAACCTATTGGGAGATTTTGAGCCTTGGAGAAATAATGTGGGAGGATGAGCATCGCATTTGAGGCTCTCTGTGGCTCTGCCAGTGAGATCCTGTTAGTTATGTTGGAATTGTGAAAGCGTGAGGTTATTCATATAAAGCCTTTATAGAGCGTGCATCATTAGCCGTCATTCCCACCTCACCAACTCTGCCGTGAGAGCTAAATGATAATCACAGAGAGTCTTGCCAGTATAAAGATCTCTTTGGTTATAGCTTAGCAATTTTCAACCAGTTTTGTTCTTATTGAAATACTCCTTGAGCTCTAATCACACCCTTTTCTCTGAGTGCAAAAAAATGGTGTCAAATCAGATTTAACCAGACACCGTGGTCTCCATGGACACTGCAGGGAACTAGCCAATGGGACACCAGGGTGTCTTATCAATGGTACAATATTAGCTTGGCTGTTGCCCTTTTGTGGACCATAAGCCGTTTTGTAGCGTGTGTAGTTCTAATCAAAGTGCATGGCCAGCAGCTCCTTGCTAATTAAATTTCCCTCTGGTGAAGGAGCTGGTCCACAGGGGCAAGAAAAGAAATCAAGGCCTGTGAAGAGGAGAAAGCGGTGCCTGTTAGCTGTTCACCCAGAGGCCAGTGTGTGTGTGTGTGTGTGCGCGCGCATGGGTGTACATGCTTTGATGAAAGGTATATTGATCATTTCTTCTTGATAAAAGTCTCAGCAAACCTCCACACAGAAACTCGCTGTCATAAAAGTGTTTGATCCATTGAAAAAACGAGGTGGCGAACTGTGGTTCTTTGTCTCAGTGAATAATTACCGCCTGTCCAGAATTCCTAGTGATTTTCCTGTAGCCTTTAGCAGCTGCTCTTGGAGAACTCTGGTCGGGCGAAGGGTGAGGAAGCAGCACCAAGTGAAAAAAATACGTCGAAGAACAGCTCAGTGATGGAGAGCTGTCTAGAGGGTATGCGTCTCAATAGACTGGTCTATGTTTAAAATAGCATGGCTCCTGAGGCAAACGTTCTTTTCAATTCCGCCTGTGCTGCTCGACTTAAGGGGAATTGGAATGTGAGCACAAAAGACATGGGTTACCTAGAAAAAAACGAGACAGAGAAAGCAGTGTGTTAGTTATATGGAATACCTCTGCCTTTACTGGACCTGAAATGAGTTTTCTCATTCCACCAATCCCAGGCTTGGGTAAAGTTCACATACATTAAATTATTATTTTTTTTAAACCCACAGAATAAAATGGTTACCCTTAGCAGTCCACTATGAAGAGAGTGTTCTAGGTTCCCCTTTACATTTACATTTATTTCTCCTGGCAGGTGCTTTTATCCAGAGAGCCTTACAAGTGAGGCAGAATAAAATCCTAAGCATAGAGCCGTTAAAGGAGCTGACAGTAACACAAGTGCTGCAAAGCTACGTTTTTACCAATAGACCAGAGAAAAGAAAAAGTGTAATAGCTATAGGAAGAACATAACCAAAAAACGAGAGGTTGGAGTGCTAGTACTCAGGAGTGCCATCATGAAGCCTTCAGTCAACAGTCCTACAGTTCAGGCATCTCTACTTTCAGTGCAATGCTAAGTGATGCATGTGACATACTGGGAAGCCTTGCTGAACTGGAATACAAGAAGTATCTTTTATCAATTGTGTACACACATATTTTTATGCATAAATGCCTAGTGGCAGGAACATGTAATGGTGGGTAAACCGATTAAAGGGAGGAAAAATGACAATAATGCATAACATAACAGTGTGCAGAGATGACAGGTAACACTGATGAAATGTAAAGTCATATCGAAGGCATATTTAATGATTGATAGTGATGATGCAGACAGGACTGATCTTGCCTTGCTTGAAGATGTGACACATGAAGCTATGTGCAGGAAATGTCAAGAACCACAGGAGCATCTCTCACAAAATTGATGAGTGGCAGGGCAGTCAATTTTACCTGGAATTTTAGTTTACTGTTGGCAGCCAACAAAATGCAGCAATAGGCTCCCTTTGTGTACCACAGTCCATTCTGCTGTACGGTTTTAGTGATGTGCACATTTAATCAAAGAGACTGGAGATAGATCTGCCATTTTTCAGCTTTGGGTTGAAGAATGGCACATTCATGTCTTACAGTTTGTGCTTTATATTACAATTGCAACATATGGAAGCATAAACACAATTGCAGGTTGATAATAGAATGCATATACCTAGTGATGAAAAATCATCCTTGTATAGAATAAAATTAGTTTACCGTGCATGGCCATTTGAGGCATTTCTTTGTGTTAATAGGTGTCAGTGTGCACAAGGAGATCAATTTAAAACATTTGGGGGTCATTAGTTTCCAACTGTGTGTATGAAAGGTGTTTATTTACAATGTACTGGTGGCTCATCCACATAGAATTTGGCCTCATTAAACTTTTTAGTAAATGAGACCAAAAGTAGTGAAGCAGAAGGATCTTGCATTATAAGCATGCTTGGATCGGTGACAAAATTACCAGAAGAACTCATATTTTTAAAACCTAAAAGCTGTTTTCTTTAAAACTGCACAAATCTGTGTCTACAACTCCTGATTTTAAGCAACGAGTTTTACTCCAAATATTGACTGTTTATTTTATTACTCTTTATTTCTCTTTATAGAAGTTTTTTTAAATGCAGAAATGTTTTTAAAAGCATCTTTTGCTTATGCCGTATTGTTGTATGTGCCCAAGACTTTTGCATAGTACTATAAGTAAAATACTGTAGTTGTTAGGTTTTACTGAGCATGCTGGAGAATATGAGTTCTTCTGGTAATCTTCTCACACTCGCTCTTTTCTATTTTAATGCAAATCCCAGGAGCGTACATTGGGTTTTTTCTTTCCATATGAAAACTGGTCTGTCCTGTACTATATATTTTTTCCTTTACAGCCATGCATATATTCTCCTGTAATGTTATTTATTAATTAATTTTTAAGTTATATATGGAAATACTGAATGATTTTGTACATAATTATGCAGACATGCTAAACATATATAACAAAATTGGTACAGCATATAATATGGTAAGACTTTTGCACAGTCCTGTAGATCTATTAGCTCACTGATGACAAAGATTTGTACAATGTTTTTTCCTGCAATGCAAAGCCGCTTTTGCATTTAAGGAGGTATTAAACCAGGTAAGCTGTCTGGTAATGAAATCTATGGGATGTGCTTGCAATCTGAGAAATTTAGTGAGTCTGGAATGTTCTGCAAGGCTAATCACTGGATACTCAGAGGTCCACCATAGGGGTTCTTATCCAGTAAGTAAGCTCTTTTTTTCTTTTCAAGATTTCAATTCCAGTTCATGAGTTTTCATCCTGAAAGAGTCAGGAAGGCAGTCTGATATCTTTTCTGAGCCACAGAGCAAAAAAAGTCATTTTGTGTGTGACAAGTGTAATAGTAGTATCCATTAGAACTAGTCTGGACCGAGAGCTGACCCTGTGGAAACTTCCAAAGCTATGTATAAGGTGATTATTCAGGCCTGTTCGGGTTATGTGGTATAAAAATATGGCTCGGACAATAGTAGAACCACTTGTGAATTTTATTTCCAATTTTATGTACCATTTGATAAAGCATGTAGGTGATGGTGATGTCCACTCTCTTAGTTTAATTAGATATCCTCAGTGAAGATGATCTCCCCATAGTGTGTTGTGTATAGAAAAATTGTTGGACATAAAAGGTTTTAGGTAGGCTATGCTAAACAAGGTAATGTTTAAAACCACTTATACTATGGAAACTTACCAAGGCTAAAAGGCAATGTAGCCTATTGACATGTTTTTCCCTCGTCTAGACTCGTGCACCTTTAACAAGAACAAAATTGTAATGGCTAAGTGATTTTCCCAGTCTGCAGTGGTCAGGACCTGACAAAAGTAGCCCAAGGAAGGAAACCCTGTAAACCAGGGACTGCGTCATGTCTGACCCATATATTCTGATTCAATAGAAGGTCTAATGTAGCTCAAATTGCTAACAAAGGAAATACTGTTTCTGATAGAAAGCAGTCAGAACACCCTGTGCATCGCAGTTTGTTGCCTGTAGAGCTGATGATAGCCTTAGACCAGTCAGGGCATTCACGCTGACCCTAAACACTAAAGCAGAGAGATCTTGCATTATGAGCATGCTTAGATTTATAGATATAGATCTATTAGCTCATTGATGACAAGGATCTGTCCAAGGATTTTTCCTGCAGCGGCATGTGGGCATCACCTTTAAATTCTCCTGATTTTTATCCAATTAGGCATCTGTGGAATGTGCTGCAACCTACGGGACTTAAAGGATTTGTTTTGGCGGCAAAATGGGGACCTACCTAATTAGGCAAAAGGTCTTAATGTTATGGCTGATCGGTGTATATAAACCTTTTCTGGTCTTGCAAAATATTTGCGTACAAGTGGAAATGTACTGAAGCTTTCACCTCAGGAGCACGAGGCAGTGGTGTGTGCCGTCAAACAAACAGTGCTCAACTAATCCCAGCCAGAGAAAGAGCTGTACTTGGCAGCAGCAGTAATTAGTTTTGGCCAGAATCACAACTGTGTGTTTATGCAGAGAGGAGCTCTGTGTATGCGTGGCATGCCAGCAAATACACTCCTGATGACGAGAGCGTATGCGAACCCTCAGTATAACGAAGGTCTTTGATGGTTGCTTAGGGTGTGTACATTTCTGTATGCTTAGAACAAAGCAGGCTTTGTGGCAGGACTTCTGCATGCTTGTGGAACCAGGAGCCTCTGTGATTGCTCACCCATGAGCGAGGTATTCACAACTGCATGGAACTGGAGAGGAATGCTAAAGAGAAACTCAGATTCCTCAGCTGTGATGGGATCCTGGTGCTTCTTTTTTCACGGATTAAGAGTACAGAGGCTTTAATTAGAGCTGCAGATGCACCGTCCCACTGAGAAATAAATAAGTGCCTTTGCAACTACGAGCCGGGAAAATATGCAATAGGACTTACCGAGAGGCACAAATGACTTGACTGAGACTTTGTTCCTTTTCTTTCTACTTACATTACTCATTTCATGTTACTTTCCAGTATTGTCCTTCTCTCTGGTTGTCTATTTACCCTCACCTGACACTCCATTAGTTACATCGTGCTAGTACTGGGCTGGAACGTCTTTTTCAACTTCAGCACTGCCTTAATTCCTTGTGGCTTAGATTAAACAAGGTGCCGAAAACATTCCTTACAGATTTCGGTCCATATTAGCATAGCAGCATCACACCGATTTGTTGGCTGCACATCTATGATGCGACTCTTCTGGTGCTCTATGAGATTGAGATCTGGTGACTGTGGAGGGTGTTTGAGTACACCGTCATGTTCAATAAACTAGTTTGAGATGATATTAGCTTTATCACAAGGTGCGTTTTCCAGCGTACATAAAGCCATGGACATCGCCAGAAAAAATACTCAGGTAGTTTGTGGTATTTAAATGAAGTTCCAAAGAAAATATCCCCCACATCATTACACCACCACCAGCCTGAACCTTGATGCACGGCAGGATGGATCCATGCTTTAATGCAGTTTATGCAAAATTCGGACCCTACAGTCAGAAATCAAGACCCCTCAGACCAGGCAATCTTCTGTTGTTGTTGAGACCATGCAAACTGGAGTCTCAGTTTTCTCTCCTTAGCTGACAAAAGTGGTACCCGGTGTGGTCTCTTTTAATGCCACATAAATATCCTTTCTTCTCCATTTTGATGTTTGGTTTGAATTTTAGCAAATCATCCTGACTATGTCTACGTTGAGTTGGGGCCATGTGGGGCTGATTAGGCCTGTGGCCTGTGAGTGTACAGTACGTTTAAATGATATAAAACTTCATCTGGAGGTTTTTAAACTGCACACTTAGAAGCAAAATTCATGAAAAAAAAGCGAGGGAATTGGGTTCTAGTTCTAGATCTTTTTCACCGGTTTTAGAGTAATGTGTACAGTCAGTGTTGTCAGAAAGAGTGAATGCATCATCAGTTTATAACAGACGATGTTCTTGGATTAACACTCAGCATTTCTTAGAAAGTCATTTGGTCAACGAGCCACTTCAGTAGAAATTTCAATTAAATTGGTTAAATGTCTAGCATGAATGCATTTTATATGGTAGGGTTGAAAAACTATAATACCAAATTGCCTTACTGTATATGACAGCAGTGACATATCTTTTCTACAGTATGTGTCTGGTGCCGTATGTTGCATGACATGTTTACATTTGCTCATTTGGCTGCCGAAGCTCATACTAATCATCTCACTGGGCATTTAATAGAAATGAGTAAAAAAAATAAGGCGCTGTCTCATTTTGCTGGTACTTTTCTCAGTGGATTAAGAGATTGTGTCTATCACATTCTCTATCACAGTGTCTTTTTTTTCTTGTATTCCCTCTTCCTCACGGCTGTCGTCGCTTTCACCGGTTCTCTTGTTGTGGCTTTGTGTCTGTTAACTCTGTTACAAGTGGACTCTCTAGAGAAGGCTCTACTTTGAGAATCTGGTGCACCTGTGTGTGTGTGTGTGAGAGAGAGAGAGAGAGAGAGAGAGAGAGAGTCCCTGCATTCTCTGACAGGTGTGATAATTATGCATTCTACTTAGCCTCCAAATGAACCCACTGCACAGCACTGAGAGAACAGAGCATGCTTGAACACTACTCAACATGTCGCCTGTGTATTGTAGTCTTGTTCTCCCCTGTGTTTCACTGCAGTTTTAAATATACACGCTTCTACTTACTCATCCTCGCCCAGTGCCATTGTGGTGGTTAAAATCCGAGAACTGCTGAAATACAATTCCAGGAATTGAATATTAGAAAGTGCACCTCTACTTGAAAAATGGCTGAGTATATACATACACTCACCAGCTACTTCATTACAAACACTTTGCTAGTACCGGGTTCAACCCCAGTTCAAGCCCTCAGGACTGCCTTTACTCTTCATGGCAAAGAATTAACAATGTGCTGGAAATATGTAAAGGATTTTGGTCTACATTGACATAAAACACAAAACACAAAGCTGCTGGAGACCCACGATGTGAATCTCCTGTTGCACCACACCCCAAGGGTGCTCTATTGGAGTGAGATCTAGTAACTCTGAAGGCCAACTCATTGTTATGTTTAATAAATCAGTTTGGGATAATTTTACCTTTGTGACATGGCACAGTATTTTGTGAAACGTAAAGAGATAGGCAATACTCAGGTAGACTGTAGCATGCAAACAATGCTCAATTGGTACTAATGGACCCAAAGTATGACAAGAAAATATCCCCCACACTATTACACAACAAGTAGCTTGAACCCTTGATGCTAGGCAGGATGGATCCATGTTTTCATGTCTTTTAAGCCAAATCCTGACCCTGCGATCCAAACGTCGCCGCAAAAGTCGAGACTCATCAGACCAGGCAATTTTTTCCTATCTCATATTGTCCACGTTTGGTGAACCCATACAAAAGCCTCTTAACTGAGAGAGTGGTCCATAGTGTGGTCTTTAGCTAAAGCCCATCTGCTTTAAGGGTTTATTGTGTTGTGTGTTTAGAGATGTTCTTCGTCATACTCAGTTGTAACAAGATGTTATTTGAGTTACTGTTGCCTTTCTATCAGATCAAACTAGTCTGTCTATTGTCCTCCTTATCTCTGGAGTTAACATGGTATTTTTGCCCAGAGAATTGCCACTCGTTGGATATTTTCTCTTTTTCAGACCTCTCTGTAAACCCTACAGATGGTCATGCGTGAACATCCCAGTAGATATGCAGTTTAAAAAATACTTTCTGGCACCAACAACCATGCCACATTCAAAGTCACTTCAATCTTTCCCATTCTGATGCTTAGTTTGAACTTCAACACATCATCATCCTGACCATGTCTAGGCGCCTAAATGCATTGAGTTCTAATTGAAATAAAATGGCTGTTAAATATATAATGCATGTGTACCTAATAAAGTGGGTTATAGTCCAGCAGATGCTTGATTCTGGTTGGTCATAAAAAAGTGATAATTTATTTTTTATGACAGTAGCTCTGACAAATTCCAAATGCAAGCTTTGACCTTTAAAGTAACAAACAGTAAATTTGACCTTTTTTTGTTTTAGCTGGGATCAGAGTGGACGGCACCAGGGGAGTTCACCAAATTCAGGTCTCAGGCTTCCAAGTCTGTCCAGTAAGTACACACATTCAGAAACTAACAATAACACACATACACATGCATATAATAACAATATAGGATTATCATCAATCCAACAAGTGCTTTGACAGAACCAGTACTCGTAACATTAGATAATTGCTCCCCTTCACACATCCAGAGCTATTTGTCTTGTCCGCTTCTGAACTTGAAGTTTAAGTGTTCCTGTTCCAGTAGCACACCTGCACATACAGTATTGTTAAACTTTCAGTCCATGATGCTTCTGTCTGCACTGTAAATTAGAGTGTGTGTCCTTTGTGTGACATGGGACTGTCTTTAATTATTTCTTCCTACAGGATATCATTGTGTGAAAGCTGACTAACAATGAATCAGACCATATAGTGGATGATTTTTTAACTGTAAGATATTTTAACTAAATTATATATATATATATATATATATATATATATATATATAATTTACAGTCTCGAATAAATCAAGTAACTAATGGTCCAAAAGTCATATATACCATGTCATTAATATCTTATAATATATTGAGTTGTAATGCTTAAAAAACATTTTGTTTACAAAAATAGAGACCAATCAGACATAACATTACAACAGAAAATATTATGTCCAGTATTATGTGTTCTCCCTTGTTCTGCCTGGGTAGCTTTGGTCCATTAGGACATGACTACGCTAGATCTTTAGGGGTGCACATGGGTTATATTCATGGCGGGCTGTGGTGCACTGGACGCTTTGGTGCCTTTGTATCCTAGCCAGCATTGACTGTTTTTTTAGCAAGTTGTGCTGCATTGGCTGTTCTGTGAGATTGGACCAGACAGGCTGGCCTTTGCTCCCCACAATTATAAATGCGCTTTGGGAGCTCGTGATCCTGTCACGAGTTTACTGGCACAAAATTGCTAATCAATATTATATGGTGTTAATGATGTTGTGTATGTTGTTAAAGCATTGAAAACGTGCATGCGCTTAGTGTATAAAATGTCAAATAATCCATAGTGATTTTCATCCTATACGATTTCTGTACAGTTCGGATATGAAAAACGTGGGCAGGTAATTGAGTCGATATATGAAACGATATTCTGTGTCCATTTGAAAACAATTCCTACAGCACATTGCATAAGTATTTAGTATTCACAGCATTAATTGTTGACAGAAGAATCTTTTCCCTGGTGGAGACAAACATTTGGCCAGATCAGGAACTGCCAAGAGGGAGGTGTGTCTGTGTCAAAGTCAACAATCAAAAGAAGTCTTTACCAGTATGAATACAGATGTAAAACATGGGTAAACTTTCAAAGCAGGAAGATCTAAAGCCTTGTACAGTTCTGTAACTTTTAAGATACAAAGATAAGACAAAAATTAAATTGTGACCGGAATGTCCTGAGAAGAAGTGTATGAATAAGGGTAGGCACTGTTCAGCATAACCTCATCTTACAGTATGACGTGGACACGTATGGTTGTCGATGAAACTGGTTTTTCCTTGTGTATATTGACGGTTTAACTGCAGCAGGATCAATTCTGAAGTTTATAGCGCTGTATTATCTCTTCAAATTCAGTCAATATACTTTAAAACCCAATGGATGGTCCTGTATACTGCAGACAGACAACGATATGAAGTATGGTTTAAAAGCACACCCAGGACTCTTTTAAGGCGAAGAAGTGAAATCACACCAAGAACAAGAAGTAACTGAAGACACATAAAAAGTGCTGTACCACACGGTTATCATGCTGTAAATCAAAGCTGAAAGTCTGCACTTTTGAAACTTTATATTAATGATTGTATTTCAACCCTATATACTGAGCTAGACAGCTTTAAAAATGATAAGTTTATCAATGTGCGAATATTTCTGAGCCTGACGACTGTATAACTTAGAAAACGTCTATAAACAAAGATTATGTAGAATTGATGGTTAGTGGACTGCGGGCAGACTCTTCTCGTTTAGTGATACATAAGCTAATGAGAGCTTATGCTCGTGCTCGACTGATGATCTCAGTGTACGGAGTGAAATTCTCCAAATATAGATGAAGCAGAACAGCTGCTCATGTGTCTCTCTTTAATTATCATGAGAGTGCTTCAGCAATTATTTACTATGATAAGGCAGGGCTTGTGCAAAACGACTTTTGCCAGACATTTCTGAAATCCCTGCAAAGTTTTGTTCCCATGGGGACCGATTGCAAACACACAAGCACGTGCACACACACATTTGACTTCTTTCCATTATTCATTGTGTGTGTGTGTTTTTTTTTTTTTTGATAAACGTATCCCTCTTTCCTCTTTTCCTGAAGGCTGTGTTCTGTGAGCAGCTCCAGTATAACAGGGAGAACACACAGAGTTTGGCACACAAATAATCGTGGGATATGGAACACATACCGCACAGCTCACTGGCCCCAGGGATTTATATTGGAGCTTATTGAGTAGAGACAACTGATTGAAAGTCTCAAGGTGTCAAGCCATGTGAGCAGACTAAAACGGTCCTAGCTTTGTGGTGAATTCAGTACCTAGTCATAGATTAAATTGAGGGTCATTTCTCACTCTCTCATCATCTATACCGCTACATTCTGTATACAGGGTCGCAGGAGGCCAGAAGTCTACCCCGGGAGACTTAGAGTACGAGGCGAGGTACACCCTGGACAGGGTCCCAATCCATCGCAGGGCACACATACACACTCCTTAATAATAAAAACAGGGGCATTTTGGGAACACCAATTAGCCTAATCTGCATGTCTTTGGACGGTGTGAGGAACATGGAGGAAACCCACCAAGCACTGGGAGAACATGCAAACTCTATGCACACAGAGACGGGAATTGAACCTGGCCAGGAATCGAACCTAGACCCTGAAGAGATGCAAGGCGACAGTGGTAACCACTAAGCCACCATGCCATCACTGAATTGAGGGTAATAATGAGTACTTTCTCCTCTGGTTGGATTTAGATCTCTCAGGCATTAGAATCTCAATGCACCTATGATTGATGAGGGTTTGAAACAGTAGACTGTACCTTTAGGGAAGAACTATGTCTAGAATACAGTACATGATATCCCAAATTAATTTCCTTAAACAAGCATATAAAAACCATAAAAATAAGACTTAAAAACAGGACATAGCATCTTTTTTGGTTTGGTTTGCCCCTCATGTGTTCTGATCTACTTAGGCGCTTTATTCAGATTTAGATTCCTAAGTGATTCTTATAACCGATATTAAAAGATTAAAAAGAAAATCCAAAATAAACACATTTGTCTCTTGACATGAAAGAGGTATAATCTGTCCCAGACCTGCTGTCTTTTTCACGTTAAATCTGTCAGCTCAACAGAAAAAAAAAGTCTTCTATTAAAATATCTAGCTGATAAGGCAAAATAGATTGTCATTGGCCATATGTTCATAGCTACATTGACTGGTGACTAACTGGAGAGAGGGGTTTTTTTTTTTTTTTTGTCTCTGGCTGCCACCTGCTAGGCTTTTCTGGTCTCTTACTCATGCTTTTTCTCCTGCCAAGCTTTACCACTTTTACTGTGTCTTATCAGAGTCAACTGGCGAAACTCCGGTTTCCGGTTTGCAGAGGAGAAAATTAATGTTTGTTACCATTTTTTTTGCCTGTAAAAATAGCAGTGGTGTCTCTGCAATCCCAAAGGAGCTGAACAAAAAAATTATGTATTAAAAAAAGAAAAATCTAAAATTTCCCATGCTAACAGCCATTCCCTTGCCAACCATTCTGCATTATGTAATCCCTCCAGAGCCAGAGGCAGATTTAAGAGTGTTTCACTTCACAAGCTTTATGATCCGCTGAGTGTTGTAGCTGGGTTTCTTTGAACTGCTAAGGGAGAAGTGAGTAAGGAGTACTGGATATGTGGATAGAACTGCAGTATGGATATCCAAAGGCTATCTGCATACCAGATGGTGAAGCAAAACCATTTATTTTCTCCAGATCAATGTATGGAGAAGGGAACATGTGTTTGTTGTATAGTTTCTTAAAGAAAAATTCACTTTTTCTTTTTACCAAAAAAGTAAAACTACAAAGGAATTGTTCACTGACGAAAAGACATTTTTCTTTTATTGTCTTATCTCTACATGGTTCACATTCTTTTTGTTTTTTCACTGATCTCTTCCTAAAGTATGCATTAGTCTTGGCCCCATGTGTTTTCGGGAGCCAGGGTTTCATTCAAATTAATACTACTTAAGTTGTACATTTGTAGCGAGTCTTCCTCATGTGAAATACTACACTTCTGGGATTTCAGCCAGATCCGTCTTCCACAGAAATAGATGTCTGATGCCCTCTGGAGAACAAAATCAACACCAAGAAAAAAAGAAATTGGATCGTCAGTGGCAAGCCAAGGCTTCCTCTGAGTTATTCACCGTAAAGAGTTTTGATCTAATAGATAGCAGTAAGTTAGGCATGTTAAGTTAAATCCCCAAGGGCTAAATTAGTTGCTGATCGAACTCCAGCCATAAATCTAAAGTCAGTTTTATTATCCAGTGCTTTTTAATAATTGACATTGTCCCAAAGCAGCTTTACAGAACTCTCCATGTAGATCCAGATCTCTAATGAGCAAGCCTGAGGTGATAATGGTAAGGATTAAAGTTATTCACATGAGTAAGGAACCTTGAGAAGAACCTGACTTAAATAAGAACCTGTACATATTTAATCTCCCTTATCTTTATCCAATAAATCAAACAGTCGTGAGTATGTTGGAAGGATATTCACAATGACCATAAGGGCCTTTTTTTTGTTTCCAGTGAACCAGTCTCCAGCATCCAAGTACAGTTGTTCACCAAATAATAGGTAAGACCATAAGGCCGTAGCTGTAATCTTAAGGGTATACATGTGGGATTTGGTACAGAGGTCTTAAGGCTGTTTGGGGCCATCCTCAGCAGCATCAGATGATTCAGGTCAGTGAATCTCCAAGCAGAAGCAGAGCATCAGGATGGTCTTGAGGGCAGAGAGTTGGAATTAGTCACTTGCATCATATTAGTTAGGAGGAGTGAGGTATAGCGTAGGGTTTGATGTGTGGTATCGGTACAGTAGGTAGGTGTGAGAACTGCTATCTTAGAACTCGGCTCAGTCTTGCTGACTCCGAACTTGATTTGGCCATTAAAGGTGCTGACTTGGCACTCAACTTGTCATGAGAGCTGTTGTTTGGGGACCTAACTTAGATATAAGAGTTGCTGACTTGGGACCCAACTTGGATATGAGGGCTGCTGAATTGGGGCTCAACTTATGACTTAACTTGGACATGGCAGTTACCAACTTGGGACTTGACTCCTTCATAAGACTGCTCATTTGAAACTTAACTTTGATCATGATGGCTGCTGGCTTGGGACTTGACTTGGTCATTATAGCTGCTGGCCTGCTTCTCGACTTGGACTGGATTTGGGACTTCTCTTATTTTTGAGACCTGCTTACTTGGGAGTGAGTCAGCTTATCCTTGAGAGTACATGACTTGACTACAACTCTGCTCTATATGACTGAATCTTGCCTTAGTTTTGGATACATTTGAGACCACAGAGACTAGTGGAGAATACTGGCGTTAATATATAGGAGAGGTCATATACTGTAGGGTGAAATGTGGAATTTGGTGTGAGGAGAATTACAAGAGGAATTCAGAGGGTAAACTTTGTTAATCAGAGGAGAACGCAAGATGGAATCTGAATTTTAAATATTTTTTTAAATATTTATAATGTGAATATTCCTTGTTGCTACACTAACTGATATTAACTAATAATTAACAGAAAAAAGATATTCATATTCAAAAAAGATAATTACAAAGTACAGAAAATAGATTGTATTAATATATCACACTATATTAAAAACTTTTCATACAGTATATTGAGAAATATATTAAAATATATTTAAATGTATTTCTTAATGTATGTCATTTCATTTTCAACAATATACATAATATATTGAATTTGATTAAATATACAGTATATATTCTTTTTTATTACATTTTTGTTACAATATGCTTATATGTTAATGTACTTCGAACAAAATTGAGTTTATAGACATAAATCAGAGCACACCGACAAAATAAAAGTTTGTGTATAATTTTTAAACATTTTCAATGATATTTCAATAAAACAATTATAACTATAAATATCATGGTTTTTGTCTTCAATATATATATACAAAAAGTATGTGCAAGTTTTACACAATGAAGACAAAAACCATGATATTCATACTTATAATTGTTTTATTGAAATATTATTGAAACTGTATATACATGGTCTATTCATATATTGTATTTGCATTTGCATATATATTACATTTATATATGGAAATGTACAGTTTTATTTAAAATATAATGTATATATTACACAAATAACAATAAGTAAATAACAAATGCATCCTGTTACCGTTAAAAAAAAAGACAGTCACAATTATGGCTCTAACTAAACAGGTCTGAGGTTTGCTATATGTGGCGTCGATCTCAGCATGCGTGTGAAAGTGCTCCGCTCCCGGGGATCGGTATTGAATTATGTGAACACATGAATCTATGTACTGTTTCAGATTTCAAAATGTCAATGTTTCTTCCCAACCCAAACCAAACTTATAACGATTTATGATTTCTTTTCTTGCAGTCAAATTAAGCACGAAACAAGAATGTGCTTGTTCTCTTGTTGGTCTGTTCGATTGTGATGGGTTTGAACCCAATTTAAATCCCAATATGTAATTAGAAGGAATTCTGAAAACAGGCTGTAATTAAACAGACACATGATTGAGAAAGTGTCTTCCCTCTGTGTACTGTATATCTCTGTCTTCCACTAGTGTCTTACACTTATTCCTCATACACTATGTGCTGTGTGTGAACATGGCCCCTTTCCTTGATTATGACAGGCTTTGAGAAGCAGATATCACACATACTGTCATAGTGTAACGCAGCACCTTTTCACTACATTTTTCCTTCCAGAAAGAGGTATATGAGTTTATAATAAGATCTTCATCCCTTTACTCAGGGATCTGCCTGGGTGTCTTTGTCCTGGCTTCTGTCACTTGGTCTCTTTTGTTGTAACGTTTATATCTTTATCTCTGACTTCTTGACACAGTCTACTTTTGTCTCTGTACACCGTGTCTGACTCTGTCTGGCTTTCATTGTGTGTTCTGCTTTTCACAGCCTGTCAAATCACTAAAGGTGTAGTGTGTGTGTCTGTGTGTGTGCATGTGTTTGCATTTAAGAGCTTTTCATCCTGTCTTAACAGACTCTAAGAAGGATAAACGGTATATTAAGTAGGAGTATATTAAACAATAATGCACTTTTGTACTCTAACATTTATTAATGCTAAACATCTCAAACTACTCATTTAAGGCATTAATTATATCGTATATGTCTATATAACTAGTGCTCTGTATGCCAATGAGTTCAGTTAGCGAAATGTATTTAAATGTGGCTCAAATATTTAAGAACAACCATAATTATATAGACCAGGTCTGCTTATGCACAAATTCCACATCCACATCCACATACCGAAATCCAGCAGAAATCCCTAGCAGAAGAGTGGAGGTTATTTTAACTGCTAAAGTGGGACTAAATCTGAACTGGGATATTCAGAAAGCAGATATGGTGGGGGATCATGTGCATACAAACTTTTAGAGATGGGAAGCAAAATAAAACAGCTCAAGCTCACCCAGATTTCTGCTTATTCAGCTATTTTGCAAGGTACAGCACTCAGTCTTCAGAGTTTCAGTTCATCTTAAGAGTGTATACTGGGATTAAGGTGCGAGCTTGGTCCACTCGAGTTCTTTCACACCAGCCTTGACGGAGTCAAAACTTTGAGTTCACTTCATGCACAGGGGAAATATTGTGCCCGAAGGGGTAGATCAGTGGTTAATTCATAGGGCTACGGTCCATGTATGGTCCAGTTATGGATATAAAGGTCAGGTGTCCTCTTTGCAACCATCTGACCACATTTGAAAATATTTGTCAGAATAAATTTTATGGTTTTTTTTTTAGCTTATTTTGTATGTCTACCTCTGGTGGAGCAATGATGAATAGTGCAAAAATAATTGCACTGATGCATTCCTAGAACCTGCATTACCAACTTTGTTGGATAAATGTGGCAGGGTCATCATTTTACAAATATGTAATTTCGGCACAACCTCCCTTTTTACTGTAGTTGCTGTTAGTTATTCCGCTTTATAAAAATATTGATAATAATATTGATAATAATAATAATAATAATAAAAATAAAAATAATAATCATCTTTCACATGTCATAATATTATGACGTATACTGATGTGGTATGTAAATAATATTCTGACTATAATATAAATCACAGGCTTATATTAACACACTGTCTCTGATTATTGTTTCTATAGTAACAACTCATTTATGTGCTCCGCATAATCTAAAGCTTATAAAAAATGGAGTGAAGAAAACAAAAGGTGTTGTTTAACAGAAAATAACCTCAATACTTATTTATTTATTTATTAAAAGAGTCTTAGTGGCCAGCACTCTGTAACTCTGTTTATAGTACATCATCGGACATTCCAGTGACATGACAGTGACAGTGGTGTACGGTTGGGTTTGTTTAGTTTTTTGTTTATTTTTTTGTCTATAATGTGAGAATACCATGTGAGGAGCTCATATTATGGATCTGAGCATTCATTGAGTTGCCCTATTTTGTTTCTTTTTCTGCTTGCTTCTCTTACACATACACGTTCACACACATCATTCATGCTTACGTCTGAATTCATTGCCATTTCATGCATTGACCTGCCTAATAAATATGCATGAGGAATTTACTCTTTGGATGTCTCATGCTGTAAATATCATCTCTCAAATTGCCAGGGTGCAAGCAAATCAAATAAAATAATCAGCATGAGTAAATAGCGAAGGAGCCTCATCACAGACCTTGGAAAAATCTTTTTGAAGTGTGTTTTGTGCCTGAACTGGAACAGGATGTTGCTTCCATGTGATGTGAAAAAGCATGCTGCTGGCTGACTGCTGTGTTGGTAAGGGCACTTAGAAATAGGGCGAGTGTTTAATACTCAGCCTCACCCGGCCAGTTCATTAAAAGGTGTTTGAGATGGTTGCCTAAGGTGGGCAAGGAAATGAAAGAAGGAAATTCAGAAAGAAGCAGCATCACTCATTCACAGCAAACTGCAAATGTGTGCAGTTGACATCATGTCATCATTTTGTTCTGTACTGAAAAGAAAATTTGTGTATGGAAATGTAGTGACTTCTAAGATATTGGGGTCTTCGTGAAGATTCAGAGATAAAACTATTAACACATGCATAAACGACATTGCAGGATTAAAAATATGAAATGTGTTGAAAAATATGTAGTGCAAGCTTTTTTTTTCTAAAAAAAAAAAAAAAAAAAAAACTCAGTTTTCCAAATGATTGACATGCCACCAGTTAATAATGAATGATTGCTAACGCCAGCCTGGAGCGAATTACAGTACAACCACGATTCTCTTTCTTTCTGTGGACAAGTTTTGTTTTGTTGTTTTTGATGGAAAGTCCTTTTCAATTCAGACCACAGGTTATCAGTTAAGTTGAACCTCCTGGTAGAAGCATCCAGGTTTACAAGCAATATGTGTGTCACAGTGCACATACGAGCCACTGAACCACCAGCTACAGTACAAAACTCCATCTCTATATTTTGCAGTGGCTATCAGTCAGGTGCTTTTCCTCATTTGCTGTTCCTTTATGTCATATGTATTGGCGCATAAGACACCAGCAGTACTTGGTAAAGTTAAGGTGCATTCGTACAACACCACTATACAGCCTGTTGTTATGACAGTGGCATTTAATAGCTGATTTTAAAACTTGTCACCCACAAGAGGTAACTAAGTGTGTAATAATACATTATTGATTTGGTTTTTTTTTTTCTCCTTCACCGTTCATTATCCACCCTGCGTCAGGGGACAGTGTGCCAGGGTCCAATTCCTGTAGGTCCCTAAATCGTTTTTACTGATTTTCAACAGAATGTTTTCTGTATTAATATGTGCAGGTCAACAACCTTCCCTTCTCTTTTCTGTTGCAAGTTGTTTTTTTATTGATGTTTTTTTGTTGTTGTTGTTGTTGTTGTTTTTTTTGTTTTTTTTTTTTGCATAGTAATGGTTACAACCTTATATTTGTACCACCACACACGGCAGAGAATTGTCATTTAAAATGCTTAATATGGGGGTGTTCAAGTCAAACCGGGACTTGTGATGACGTTTCTCGTGAATGAAGGTATAAAGCTGATTGACATTGCCTTTAAGAGCAGTACGGTGATGAGACTCTTGGCCGCAGTTAAACAATTGAATGGTGAAAGAAAACTTTCTACCTTGAAGGTATTCAAACACTAGTGAAACACTGGGATAAGAGCGTTAGTGTAGCAGGGGATTATATAGAGAAATAAATGTAGTTTTTACTCTTGTAACTGTGTATTGTTATTCTGCACTGTTATTCTTCTAGTTTGATTGAAAAATCACAAAATATTAAATAATGAATATGGCACCTTTGGGGGTCAACGATTTCAGGCATATACTGTATATTTGAGAGAAAATGCTGTTAATTTAATAATAAAAAAAAACATTATAGGATTTCTTTTTTACAACAGATAAATAGTTTATGTTTATCTATTGGTCAAGTGGAAATTTGGACATTTTTTTGTAATGTTAAGAAAAATATTTTTGCTCATTTTTATGTGTGGGCCAATAATCCTAGAGGACACTGACTTCTTGTAAACCAATCAAACTCGAATAAAACAGACTAATTGAGATTTATTTCTCTCACTTTTTGTGTCTTTTCAGTCTCATCGCTTCCAGAAGGTACTACTTCGAGATTCTGCACAAGCAGGATGACAAGGGCTCCGATCACGTGGAGGTTGGGGTGAGTCACAGTGTCTGAAATATATTGTGTCACAGAGCAGGACTTATTTGTGGCAACCCCTGAAGTCTCAAAGTAATCCTGAGGAAGGTTTATGGAGGAGTGCTGTTGAATGAAAGACAGTTTTGGGCTTCTGGGTCTATTGTGAGATTTTAGTGACTTATCTTTTTGAGGATTCTGTCCATCAGCTCTCATCTCACCCTTGTGAGTAATGCTGTGAGTTCACTTACATGTGTCACATTTTTTTTTATATAGAAATCTCTGCACTTTCATCTCCGTCGTCGGATAACGTAGACACAAGAGTTAGTTTGTTAGCGTGTGAGAATAAAGTCGGTGAAATTTCAAAATCTGAAATGAGGAGATGAAGAGGCAGCACAGCAGGATGATTGAAGCAATTTCAAGGTCGATATTTCCAGAAGTGCCACATTCAATTCGAAGACCTTCACTTTCACAATTATAATACTCACAACTGCTGTTCTCCCAGATCTGTATCTGGCATCCTGGAATCAAATTTCCAGTTGTTTCTATCTATGTGAAACGAGAAGTGGAAACGAGCTGCTTGGCATTAGCAAGCGGTGGCACTTGCCGACTGGCGCCTCTGAGAAAATATTAATGAAACCGTGAAACCTGAGTAACAAATCACAGATTGTGTGACCTGGGTGAGTTCTTATTCCCTGCTGCATCAGGATTTAGATCCTCACGCCAAGCAGATTTACTGTGAGTCTATTCGCAGTCGCGCTCGCACATGTAGGTGATAAAGCAGTAAGATTCAGAGGGTTCGTTTACAACGAGGGAAAGGACGGCACATAATAATGGCAAATGCCTGAGCTGCTCTAACGTGATGAATCTGAGCAGCCCTGCCCTTTTGGAGACAGAGGGAGACTCGGCGACGTCGTCCACCAATTGATTTCTTTTTTTCCTTTGTAGGAAATGGGAAATGGAAAGAAGACCGAGTGGATTTGGACAAGTAAATGGAAAGAGAAAATCACTCCATTTATCCTTTGCATGCATGAATTGTTGAGAATCACTTTGGTAAAGAGGACAGAGAAAAATGTGTGAATAAGGGCAGACGGGCTTTGGGTCTGTGGATATTACTGTGAAAATGAGTGCAGCTGCGGAGCAAGCGAGACAGTGCTATATTGTACGTTTGCACCAGGAGTAAAAGTGTCTGACACTACATTTACACCTGCTCATTTCACACGGCTTGTGTCTGGACTTTTTGAGGATAATATTGTAACCGTATGCATTTACTGTACACTCACAGTCAAACGTGTCTCGGTCGAATCACACTCTACAGTTAAGGCTAAAAGTTTACTAATACCCAGTCTCAATTTTTCATGACTTCACAAATGTTCACCCCTCATTTATTCATATTTTGCTTCTAAAGAGCCAGTCTTTCTTGTATTTTTAATGTAGCCTTGAGGAACAGTTCTCCAGGCGTCCTAAAGAACTTTTTGCCTCTTATTTTGGCAAGTTTTTGCTTTTATTTTCAGTCCAGTCCCTA
The DNA here is from genome assembly GCF_024256425.1 of Clarias gariepinus. NCBI lineage: Eukaryota > Metazoa > Chordata > Actinopteri > Siluriformes > Clariidae > Clarias > Clarias gariepinus. Next base: position 18,642,846 of record NC_071101.1, on the reverse strand, counting down.
TTCAGAGGAATGTTTTTTGTTTGTGTGACCTACTGTATAAATCATCCAAGCATTGAAATATATCTGTATTAAGGCTTGACCCAGTCAGAAACATCTCAGTGATGTGCAGATGACAACATGTATTCAAGTCGGTAATTTGTATACTGGTGATGCTAAATGCTGGAGTGATTGGAACAGATGAGAGGGGAAATGAGGTTGCTGCTAAGATTGTTACATTAACAACCATTTTTTAAATTCGATCTTCTGGGATTTTGCCACCTGTGGCAGTACATTACCAACATTTGCTAACTTAATCCATAATTAAATTTCATCCAATTTGAAAATAATAATTCATGTAAGTCAGTTTGTTTTGTTTGTTTTAGTCCACTCTACAACCTTTTTGTGGCATTCAGGTCAATACTTTATACTATTTCTTCTAATTCTTTGAATTTGTTGTCTTTAAGTCGTTAAGTAACACTTTTTAAGGTACACTAAGGATCATTGACCTGCTGGAAGCCCCAGTTACTATTTAACTCTATGGCTGATGTTTTGAGGTGTTGCTAAGATACTGCTTGAAGTTTTGATTGCTCATGGTGCCATAAGTTTCCTTTGTCTCTTTTCATTCCAACACCACAATGCTTCCACCCCTATGCTTCACAGATGGTGATGGTTCCTTAAATTGACCCTTTCAGTAAAAGAGTCCAGTAAAGATCATTATTTCCAAACAGTTCAAGCTTTATTTCATCTGAACAGCAAACATGTTTAAAAAAGCAGACAACTCGGTATACAAAAATACATATAAAATGTTATAAATATACACCCATAGAACACTTTATTAGGAACATCTATACATCTAATAATTCATGCAATTATCTCATGAGCCATTAGGATGGCACCAGTACAGTGCAGAAAAGCTTGCAGGCCAGCAGTTTCAGATAATGCTCACGTTAGCCAGTAAAACGAGGGGAAAATGTGATCTCAGTAATTTGAACAATTGCATGGATGTTAATGCCAAGTAATTTGGTTTAAGGATTTCTATAACTGCGTAATACCTTGAATTTTCACACACACTAAAGTCTCTATAGGTACTCAGAACAGTATAATAAAGGAAAAAGCTATCTTGTAGCCATTCTGTGGTTGAAATTATCTTTTCGATGAGAGACATCAACAGAGAATTGCTAGACTGGTTCAAGCTGAGCGTACAGTAATTCAGTAAAGCACTCTGTACAAGTGTGGTAAGCAGTAAAGCATCTCAGAAAGCATCAAACATTGACATGGCTGGGCTCAAACCACTGAAAACCATTCCAGTTTCCATTTCTGTCAGCTAAAAGACGGCAGTGGGCAAAAGATAAGAAAGACACGGAAAGCATAACCTCAGAAATTGGCGAATTCTGGGTCCTGTTGTTGGCAGCTGTTGGCACCAACTTCTGACCGGACCATCCAGCAGGACCGGACCCAGCCTGCCTTGTGTTAACAGTCCAGACTGCTGGAGGTCGTGTAATGCTTTGCACACTTTGGACCCATGAAAACCAATCAATCATTGTCTGAATGTCACAACCTGTGTGAGTGTTTTTGTGTCACTTCATGGGTCATCTTCTATTCAACTTCTCCAGTGTAAGAGAAGTAAAGCAAAGCAAAGCAAGCATAATATCAGACTGGTTCTCTTAACATGACACTGTGTTCAGTGTTGCCTTCCCATTTACATTTACATTTACATTTAGGCATTTGGCAGACACTCTTAGCCAGAGCGACTTACAAAAAGTGCTTTAAAGTTTACATCATTGGATACATACTTACTCTGGGTTAACTAGGTTAATAACTAATTGCCATTAGTCCAACACAACAGGAAAGAGGGTTTTTACCCCAAGATTGCGGGCGGTGATTTGGTTGTTGTCCAGGGATATCACAAGGTCTTGACATGGGGATGAGTCACAAGGGATAAACAACAGTTTGGTTTTACTCAGATTGAGCTTCAGCTGATAAGCAGCCATCCAGGATGAGATGTCTGCCAGACATGCTGAGATCCGGGTGGAAACCTGAGTTTCAGAGGGAGAAAAGGAGAGAGTAAGTTGGGTGTCATCTGCATAACAATGGTATGAAAATCCATGCGATGATATGACCTTACCAAGAGACCGGGTATAGAGGAAGAACAGAAGAGGACCAAGTACTGAGCCCTGCGGGACACCAGTAGAGAGTCTACGCGGGGCAGATGTAGATTCCTCTCCATGTTACCTCATATGATCTATCTTCTAGGTAAGAAGCAAACCATTGCCACGCTGTTCCACAAATTCCAGCTTGTAAGAATAGATAATTGTATAAATAATAAATTCAAATAAATAATAAATTCAAGAATTTTGAATAAATTCAAGAATAAATAATAAATTCAAGAATTTTGGAAATAAAAGAGAGATATTGGGCGTTATACCGGGGGATAGTTGTTAACTTCTGATGGGTCCAGGCAGGGTTTCTTAAGGATGGGAATAACCCTTGCCTTCTTAAAAGCAGCAGGAACATGACCAGATGATATGGAATGGTTGATGATGGTTGTGGTGAAGGGAAGGAGGTCTCGTGAGATGGCCTGGAGCATTGTGAAAGGGATTGGGTCTAATGAACAGGTGGTGGGGTTAGATGACGAGATGATCTGCTGAATCTCATCAGATGACAGGTTGGAGAATTTTGCTAAGGGAGGAAAGGGAAGGTCCTGAGGTTCTGCTGTAGAAGTTTGGTTGGGAGCGAAGGACTGGCAGATTGCTGCAATCGTAGAATTACCAGTCAACAGACCTGAATCCAGTGGCTCGCGTTTGGGATGTGATAAAATAAGTTTTTTTTTTAACCTAGTCTTCTTATAAGCATCGTAAACATGTATAAAGCTTGTAATTAACCATTCTTTTATTTCTAAGTGTGGTCGATCAATCACTTAATTGGGAATATTTATAGAGTAAATTTACTGAGAAAAATACAATGTTTCCAAACATACAAACAAACAGATACTGTATAAATGGGTTTGGGAACGAGTCTTTTTTTTTTCGTTTTTCTTGTTTCTGTCTTTTACTTTGTATATTTTCCCAGTTTTTATCTCTTCGCTCATTGCCTCAGTGCTTTTGTCTTAGCTGATGACTTCATTATTAAGGAGCGGAAACAGCAGGCGCTCCTTCACAGCCACTCCTCGCCTCACATGCAACACTGGATTCCCATTATCTACGTCTGTGTGTGTTTATCAATGTGTGTTTGTGTCTACGCTGTTTAGTCATTTATTCGTCCATCTGTTTATCTGACAATTAGCCTCAGTTGGCGTTTGGGGGAGAGCTCTTCCGATACAATGCTCACTTGCAGAGATTTGTGGGCAGTGCTTAAGGAAACTATCAGCATTGTGATGGAAATCAAATTAGAAGCCAAAAATAACTGCTTCTTAACAAGCCTGAAAGCAAGGACAGAGTGCACAGCACACGAGCAGCAATAGTGTTGGTGATGAGCTAAAATAACTCAAATATTGCAGATATCCATGCATGTCATTTTAGAAAAAAATGAGACTCAAATGCTTAACGCCAGGTATCATTGACCAGTCTTGGTATCAGACCAAAATACATTGACCCCTAAAATACTCTCTAAATGCCATTTCTTTACACTTTATTTTAATAGCAGGAAAATAATTCTTCACCTCTTTGTGTGCAATCTCTCTCCTCACGAGAGAAGGTCGCCCATGGCAACACATCACTGTTTGGTGTGCTCTGATTGGTGGATCTGAAGTCAAGAGCCCGAGACAAAACACATACTCTGCATCGGGAGTGTGCGAGTGAACCTGATTAAACGAGATGTGTCACGATGAAGCTGAAGTGGAACACGACTAGTAGAGGCTCACTTCAGCTAAATGGTATTCTCTCAGGCTGAATTGGTACTGGAAAGTAAAAGCCACCTGTGGAATAGAAAAAGATGTATTATTAATCTTACATTTACATTATAACGTTGAACCAGTCATATGCAGTAAGTTGCAGCAAGTATCGTATAATATTTTTGTTTTGTTTTTTGCTTGCAAATCCAGTTTTACCTAGTGTTTATAATGAAGTGTTGAAAGGTGTAATAGATTTCTTTTTTTTATGGCAATTAAAAGGTTTGCTGTTGACGGTGACAAAGCATGCAGAGGGTTTTGGAGGCAATAAAAAGCAGAATGCTGTTTGAGGAGTGCAGTGTCCTGTGATTTGCCCTTGACAAAAGGGAAGACGTGCGAATGAAAAGAGTCACCCTATCACACTGTCACAAATCCACCCTGTCAGATAGAAAGAAAAAAAAGATGAAATACAACAGGCTGTTTTTTTCAACATTGCCAGTGTTTCCTTAATTGGTAGATTTTATTCTTTTACTCTGTGTATTGGTGTTTGACCTTTTCCTAGAAAGGATTTAAGCCAGTAACTCATCACTGTATATCTCTTACAGGCCACCTGTCAGTATAGATCCAGAGGTTCAGCACAAATACCCCAATCCAAGATTCTCTTGCAGCATCACCCAAGATGTTGACATTTTACATACAGAGTACAAAGTGCTAAAAGGCTTCTCTAAAGCACCCCAGTAGTATTTAAAGCTGTTGAACATTACCATAAAGGAAATTTTGAATTTGCAAGAGTCAATGTTACAGAACTTTCATCACAGCGGCACACCTCAGATTCGTGTGATTCTGCTGTTCTTAACGTGTGCCTTTAATCGCAGGTTAATTATCAAGTTTAGCATGAAATGATGATGGTGTGCTAGAGCAGGAAAAGTGCAAAGATCAGACGATGGAGCATCTTTATGGTTTTTGTTTTTCACACCATTCTGCGCACAATCCAGGAACTGTTGCTTGTGTGTGAAACTCCCAGGAGATCAGCAGTACCTGAAAGAAAAAACAGCCTGTCAGACACTAACAACCATGCTACTGTTAGTCACTGAGATCCTAATGTTTCCCCCCTTTTGATGTTTAAGAAATTTTTTAAAGAATAAGTAAAGTTCTTGCTCTGCATGATTTTGATGCAGTACGATGCCAACACATGATTAACTAACATGATTAAAATATTTATGGTAAAATATTCATAGCGAAAGCTAATATTTTTAACAAGTTTTTAATAATTTAACTGTCCTGTACATCACATTTCCTGTTATATATTTTTTTCTTGTTATTCTTCAGCCCTTCCTATTCAATCACCTATTTTAATCCTGAATTACTTTTCTCAGTGTTGGAATTGGTATTTCTAAACACTGTTAGATCATTTTACACCCGTCTCCGCTTCTGTTAAAGGTCACTAGCTCCTGCTTAAAAGTTTTTGCGATAGCTTTTTTGACTCCAGTGCTACCCTTTAACTTCTCACAGCTGCCTGGAGATGATTTAAAAAAAAATGTATGCCTAAAGAAAGACAATAAATGCCTTAAAATAAAAACCTTAGTGAGGCAGATTCTGTAAGTTTATTATTCTATAAGGCAGAGAGTTATTTGTCCTTTTTTCCCCCCATAATCTATTTTTATGATATATTTCTCATACTGTAGATCCTTGCCGGTTTTATTTTATGGAATGATGACTTTTCAGATACTGTAGGCTAGGAGGAATTAGCTAATTATAGTTATCTTACCTGGTCTAGCATTCCAAAGCGACTTGCACTGATTGTACACCTTAAGCTTTTTTCTCTTCAGATCTGATATACAGATTATTTATTAATCTTGCCTAAGAAACTAATTTCATGAGTTTTCACTGAGGCTGACAGATTACCTTGTTATAAAATACAACTGGCAGGTTGGTTATTTCTGTAAGGAATGAGACTTTTGGGGTCATGCCCTTACTGGAAAATTATCACCATCGGAGCTGTGTGACGGGAAGCAGAGTCCCTGTTAGTGGAGCCGACTTCTATAAATGTTACAGACAGTGTTTTTTACAGACATTCATAAATGATTATATGGTTGTCTTTTAAAAACAGGAGGTTTAATATTACTCTTAGTTGAAGTGGTGCGTCCATCATAAAAGCTGCATGTAATTGAGCTGTTTCTATTGAAACGACAATGCTATCATTAGAATTAGTGCATTACTCTAAACCTGTAATTTCAATTATAGCCAGCAAAATTATTAACACCTTCTGACTGGTCAGATTAGAGATTTTAATACCACAGTGGTATTTTTATATACTGATCAGCCATAACATCAATCGCAGGACCAGATCGGCAGAAGAAAACGCAGATGACAGCAGACAACGTTATGTGGAATGATTTCACATAACGTTGATTTCTTTTCTTTTATTTTCAGATTTAGCGTGCGCTTTTTGGAAAGCATAGGGTGCCTTTAAGCCCGCCGTTACAAGGACATACTGATTATCAATTATATAATAGTAAACTGGTGACAGGATCATAAGCACCCAAGGCTCATTTATATCTGTAGGGATCAAAGGCTAGTCTGTCTGGTTCAATCCTAAAAAAAAAACAATGAACTAATGGGAAAAAAACAAACGTTTATTATGTTCAAGGTTTTTTGACCTGGTCTACAAATTCTCCAGATTTCAGTCAGATGAAAGAATCTATGGGGATCTGATTCATGGAGACACCACCTTGCAGCTTACAGCAATGAAACAACCTGCTGCTAATGTCCTGATGGTAGATACCACAACACGCCTTGTCTTGTCCATAGAGCTGTTTTTGTAGTACAAAGAGGAAGATACACAAAATTATAGTTAATGTTTTCAGGTTACGGCTGATAGGGTTGTGTACATATACACGGTATCAGTCAAAAGTTTGGACACAAGTTTGGATTTATTTTCTACATCCCAGAACAATGCATTTTTTCTTTCACAACTATGAAATAACACATATGGAATGAGGTAATGAAGTAACAACAACAATAAGGTTATGCAAGGACAGTGTTGTCAAGTGCATTTGCAAAACCCAGCATGATGAAACTGGCTCTTATGAAGACCATCCCAGAAAAGCAAGACCAAAGCCCTCTTACCTGCAGAGGAGAAGCTAATTTTGAGTCACCAGCATCAAATATCATCAATTAACAGCACCACAGATTAGAGCCATGATGATGGCTTTACGGGGCATAAGTAGTAGACACATCTCGTATTTTGGATTCCTTCCGCATTGTTTTACAAAGTAGGAGGAAATAACTTCTGCAATCTGGAAACCCCATGGAGTTGTGTCCACACTTTTGGCTGGTGGTATATACAAAAGGGTCTAAAAAATGTATACACACTTCAACATGAAAAATATGTGCTTCTCTTTCGAAGATCACATGATAGCATTAACGATAGTGCGACTACTGACATCTTTAAACGAAACATAATACTACTCATTGCTGCCATAGTTTAATTTGAGTTTTAAAAAGGGCATAACAACCTTTGTTGAAGTTTGTATACGTTTTTTTGGGCCCCTTTATATATACGGCATGGTGGCGTAGTGGTTTGCATACTCTCCCCATGCTTGTTTGGTTTCCTCCCACAGTCCAAAAATATGCAGATTAGATGAACTATCATTCCCAACCTGCCCATAGTGTGTGTGCCCAGCGATGGATTGGCACCTCCTCTGAGTGTATAAACACTGCTGGCGTGTATAACAGACAACCCAAGCAGCGTTTAAACTCAGATCGCCCTTTTTTCAGCCTTCTTATGAGAAAGCAGCTCACGGTGGCTGATGGCTCACAGCTCTGGAGAGGCAGCAGAGATTGATGGTGTTGATAGTGTAGACTGAAGGGCCCTGCATGTACAGTGGTGTCCCTGCGCACAGTAGCTCTGTCACTATCCTGCATCCTGCAGTCTGCCTCCAGGTTCACCTTCAGCTGTGTCGCTGTAAGGAAACATTCAACATTCACAACTAAACTAAGAAACAATTGACATTGAAATTGATTTGCGTATTCTAAAAGAATATGGTTTATGTATAGGTGTAATGCTTATCCTTGTATGTGTGTGTGTATGTGTGTGGGTATGTGTGTTGTTTCATCTCACTTCTGAGAGTGGAAAATGCCTTGTCACATCTCATTAGTGGAAGGATAACAAGAAGTGATGCGGTAATTTCTGGAAGTCTTTAAAAGACTTGTAGCCTGTCAGTTTCAGAGTTCTCACAAAACCCTGCATGTGTGTTTGTGTGTCTGTGTGTCTGTGTGTGTTCTCACTATGAGGTATATGTGTCTGACACATACGTGAAGCGTGACCTTGCACGCTGAGACTAAGATGAATGAAGAATAATGTGGACATTTTGTCCTCTTAGTGTTCAGACTGATCTTTTTTATGTGAAAATGTCTTTTAAGTTGTTAATTCTCTCTCTCTTTCTCTCTCTCTCTCTCTCTCTCTCTCTCTCTCACTCTCTCTCTCTCTCCTACACTACAGTGGCGACCTTTCCTGCCAGGCCTAAAATACGAGGTCATTGATTCTGCATACATCTCCCTGTACACAGGTAAACTCCCTTGGGTACACACACACACACATACACAGAGTACATACATTCTTCGTCCACCTCAAACCACCTGATCAGCTGTCACACTATTTCAGTCATGTGACTCCTCACTGGTCATGACTTTCAGTGTTGTGCCAGTTGTTAGGTGCTCAGGTACCTGGCACTGTGTATTCTTAGGATGGCGATAGATCCGGTTTCTAGAATGATCAAAACTAGCAAGATTCCTCGTTTAGGATGGTATGATATGATACGATATGAAATGATATGAGTTGTAATTCTTTCATCAATGTTGTAATTCTTTCATCAATGTTAATAATGTGTGAAAATACCAATTCTCTAACTGTATGTTATTCTAGCACAGCAGTGCTGTTGAATCCTCAAATCTGATTGGTTAAAAATCATTGACAGTACAATAGTGCAGGCTGTAATTACAGGTTTACGTTGATGTTCTTTTTCTAACATGTTACTGATTCTATATTAACAGCTGAGGGAAAAACATTGATCTGCTGAGTTTTTCTCTAAGGATGTGTTTATTGAACGGTTATGGAGAGACTCTCCAGTGTCAGAGGAAGTTCTTCTCTGTGGAAAAGGCTTTATTACAGAGGATGTGGCACTTTCTGCTTTCTTGCTTTACAGTGCCATGAAAAAGTATTTCCCCATTCCTGATTTTTTAGTTTTCATCTCTATCAGAAATTCTTGAAGGAGAATGTCCAGCCATCAGTTCATGACCTTAAGCTCAGGTGCACTTGTGTTTTGCAGCAGGACAATGATTCGTAATACACCAGTCCACCTCTGAATGGCTTAGGATTTAAAGTGGCCTAGTCAAAGTCTGAACTTAAATGCGATTGAGATCCTTAATCAGGCCACTCATGCTCTAAAATCTTCAGATGTGGCAAAATTAAAACAATTCTGCAAGAAAGAGTGGGCCACAATTCCTCCACAGGTATGTGAAAGACTCATTGTCAGTTACTGCAAACAGTTAGTTGCAGTTGTTGTTGCAGAAGGTGGCAGAACCAGTTATTAGGTTTAGGGGGCAAATACTTTTTTAGATAGGTGCAAATCTATTTTTCCCTCAATAAATGAAATCATCATTTAAAAACTGCATTTTGTATTTACTTATCTTTTTTATATTTGTGCAATATTAAAATTAGTTTGCTGATTTCTATCATTTAAATGTGACAAATATGCAGAAACAATATATTTACAGCATTGCATATTGCTATGATGAATAAAACACTTTGGGACATAATTTAATAGGAACATAATTAACTTCTGTTTAATAAAAAAGAATAACTCCTCTTTGCATCAAGTCACATCAAACAATGAAATAGATGATCATTACTCTGTAACATGTAATGGTTCGATGCACAGGCGACACCAAAAACACGGACACGAGGCGAGGTCTTATGGAAAGAAGGGAGGAAGAGAAAAAGATTGCATGTGCAGGTCCGTGGGCAGTGCCCAGCTGTTATGTGGGCACAGGACCGTAAACCGGTTTCCAGCTTTCATTGATGCAACTGCAGGCAGGTATCTCCCGGACACTCCACGCCTGGGCTGCTTTCACACACAGCTGCCTTTTCTCCTTCGGCGGCAGATCACGAAATCCGCCGCAGTTTAAGAGTTCCTGTGCCGGGGGGTGAGCTCCAGTAGTGCTCGCGGCTGTTCTTATCGTCCCAGGCGCATAGCAGAGCGCTTCCTCCACGCCACTCCTCGTGCCTCTTTGATTAACTGTCTCTTTCCAGGTCCAGGCAAACGGAACGACAGACAGACAGACAGACAGACAGACAGCCCAATAGCCTGTTTTATAGCGTGGGAAGAAATCCGAGATTTATTAGCGTGGTTTAACCACCAGCCAGTGCCTGTTCCCGCCCCATCCACACCTGCGGAAGCGAGGGCTGCCTACCTATTGAGTTCCGGAGTGAGCGAGGAGCGATAGGAGATTTAGGCACACACCACAAACAGTAGTGCCTGATGTGTTTTATGACTTAATTATATGGGGTTAGGGATGTTGATCTGATAGAAATGTGATTGAAACGGGTATTAATAGCCGGCTCTGTGGTAAGAGATTCATTTAATTACAATGTGAGCAAATTCCAAGTCTCATCTTAATCAGTAATTTTTTGATATTATATATGCCTTGCGTATGAAGGATACTGGAGCTAGCTCAGAGGTGACCGTATGTCTGGCTGTGCCACCTGTTTCATGTATCAAGTCAAATTAAGAAGAAGAGGACACAGTAGTGGAAAGACTAGCTTTGCCACCTCATATATTCAGGGTTCCTGGTTCAGTCCTGAGATCAGGTGGAGGAAGGGCCTAGCAATATGTCTAAATATTTTATCACTATCTTTTTTTACATCAGTCATATTGATTACTATAATTATTGACCATTTTTAATAAGCTACTATAAGGCTATTTTTCAATAAATGGCAGGAGATTTAACTTATTTGAACAAATATTAGAAATATAAACTCTTCAACTAAATACTCTTTAAATACAATATTATAAATGTTCTGTACTGTAAATCTTTTTCGTTGTTTTCCATTTTTTTGTTCGGGAACTGTTCTCTTAAACAATTTACACCTCTCCGTCAGAGCACAAAAAGCTCCCATATTGCCGAGTTAAAATTTCCATTTTATTGACAATTTCTTCCTCCCTTCTGTTGTGTGTGTGTCTCATTTCGAGTGACTAAAGGTGTTTGCTGGCTGCGTAGACCACAAAGGCCAAACCAAGGCCAAACCACAATAAGTTAGTCTGATCTAAGAAGTCAAAAAGCCATTAGTTAACGTGATGCAACACTTAACTTCATGTTAATGTAATGTATTAGTTTTTAAAAGAATCTTGGGATAGGTTTAGGCCTTGAAGCTCACACCACTTCGTCCTTTCTGTTTAGGGAAGCAAGACTGCATTTGTCATCTGTTACATGGTGACATAGCCGCACCACAAGGTGTAATAATATTTTTTAAGAGCCCTTACACAGAGCTTCTGAGGGGGACAATGAAATAGGAGGCTATGAGAGTACTTACTGTATGATACACACACTGGAAGACCATCCTGTTTGAGGATCATTAATTAGGAAGCTAAAAAGAAAACCCAAATCTAACAGAGCTCCAGGGTTTGGGAAACTAATAAAATAAACTTTCCCATCCTCCCTGGACAAGTTGACCCTTACTAAGGCTTTATGTGTGATTTTATGTGCTTTTTACACTTTAACCTCAGACTGAGAGCGCACGCTAGACTGATGGCGTCCCGCGCTTTGTCTATCAATCTTTTAGAAGACTTTACCCGGGTCTTTTGTCCTTGTCTTTGTCTTGAACTTTAATCTTGTCTTTGGCTTGCTGCACACTTTGTCTGTGTCTTGTCCTTGGTCCTGATTCAGTACCAGGATTCAGGGCTCTTAAATAAACGCATCGACAGGTGCAAACCGATTGCGTTTACATCACCGTCATCTGGCAACCACACGTCTAGGTAGTCGCGGCGCTGCCTGTTCTGAACAGTGCAGGATGTTTCCTCGCGGTTCTGCCCCCCCCCGAGACCCACGTTGTTACATCAACAGCATTTGAAGGAATGTGACAGCGTTTGGTGTGACACTGTGACATAGACAGCCTTCAAGTGTCTTTCGACAGATTCCAAATTCCAAAATTGAGTCACAACAGTGGTCTCCTAATGCATTGCTTTTAACCAGACATCCTATCAGACATTTTTTAAATTATTGTTATTGAAGAATTGTTTATAGCGGTATATATTGTTATTGTTCTGTTGCCCAGGTCTAGGTGGAGGTTCTTTAACCTTCTGGGCTTCCTCCAAGATTTACAGTTACATCTTATTTCCCTCATTTCTCCAAAACATTAAGTCAGGTGGACTGGCTATAGTAAACTGCCGCCAAATGAAGTGTGTGTGTGCATGCGTGCATGCATGTGTGTGTGTGCGTGCGTGTCTGTGTGTTGTCCTGCGATGGACTGGCATTCAATTAAGGGTGTATTCCCACCTCAATCCCAGTGTTCGTGGGATCACTGAGTGTATGAGGAGGTTTTAATGCCAATCCTGTCTGCAAATGCAAACTTTATTTCCCAGAATTCTCTACACACACACACACACTATTTCAAATCAGCAGTTCACTATCTATGCGCACTTCAAATTTCTGCTCATTGCTAAGCATTGAACTAGTTTATTACTAGCTAATGTTAGCAGTCGGTGCTGCAAATTGCACACATTCTTCCTAATTGATAGTAGATGTTACCAATAATTAATGGATTAATCGGTAGTAGTTAATGATAAAACAACATTGTCGGTTTAAAATCTTAACATTGATTAATTTGAATAATGTTTGATTGTTAATATCCCTATTCAGGGATTCAGTTGCTTTATCTGGTCTAATACATTTGTCGATCATCCTGGCATTAACAGTTCTGTGCCTGTCTTGAGACGCCCCTCATTTTTTTATATTTAATTTTTTGCTCGTAATCCGAGGTTCCACTATATTTAATTAAGTTAATATATATATAACTGAGCGCTGGCTCAAGAATTTCTGCACAGTATTTTACTTTTACTTTGTCTGTATCTGGGCTTTTGGGTTTGTCTCCTTTGGCAATAAATTTTCGTTTGTGTCCATTCATGACACAGTTTCAACCATTAAAGACAGACAGTACCTATTTGCGGTCTCTTTTCAGGTAAATAATGAAGTTAAAGAAGCAGGATGTTTGACATTGTATTGACTTCTATCCCAAAATTTTATCCTAAGCGTGGTCTGTAGATTTTATTGTCATTTAAATAGAGAGCTTTGACTTCACTAACAGATGTAAAAGTGGAAACTGGCTTTGACAGCTGCTGCACACAGTGTTTATTTGTTGTGATATGTGTATCTGAACAATGTTTAATTACTTGCAGCAATCACGGAATGATAGATGCGCGAGACAGCCGAATTTTTATTCTTTTCATCACTTCATCTCCATACTGACTTCACCGGGGGCTCATTAGCAGGAAAATTAAAGTCAGTAATATGGCAGCGCTCCACGAGCTGATTAAATCACATTTTTATATCTTTTGACAATCAAAAATGTCAGTTTCTAGATGACTTACATTACATACCTTTACAATACAGAAAAACCTTTCAATATATTCAGAGGTGTTGGATTTCTGTTAGCTTTTAATCAGAACATGTTTTCGAATAAATGAGATTTTCCTGAATAAGCAATGAAGACGTGATATTCCATCGAACGGTTCTGTCAATGTATGGCGAAGTTAATTAAGCTTACACTTTAAATACAAGAAAAATACTTGTAGAAATATCAGAGACAAATCAGCAGGGACTGAGTGTGATAGCTGTTGTTGTAGAATAATAATGCCTTTTCTCCTGGAGTGTTTCTGCTTAAACATGAAGTTAAAGTTCCTCCGGTGATTTAACATTAGGCCCTTTAACAGATGTCATTTTTTTCAGGCACAGATCTCATCAGACAGCATCTTTAGGTGTCATTCATGCCGTTGCTATGGAATTGAGACCCATTCGATGACTGTCATGTAAAAAAAAAAATTCTGTCCTCAAATTGCTGTGTAAATTCTCCTTTGGTCATTACCCTGGGAATCCAGATGGGATTGGCCCAGCCTCGCAAAACGGTGAGGATCTGAAATCATTCATTTTTTAGGTTGCCTTGTGTTAACGCCTCAATTGCCACAGTGGTTTGATGGAGGTGGAAGAAAGGGATTGTGGGACATGGGTTGCTTGGCAACCACAGCCAGCAGAAGCCCACGTTTTTTTATTGCTTAACCGTTTCTTCTCCAGAGGAACACATCAACTTTTAAAATTTACCAAACAAATATGATTTTCTTGCTAGAGACAGGAAAGCAGAGACAGGACCTCCTTGTCTACTTCACACATCATTTTATTATCGGTTAGCCTTTATGTCAATTTATTATACTCTGTGCTCCAGCTGCTTTATGGTCCCTGAACATGAATTAAAATATAGCTGTGATCATCAGTTAAAGCTATTCAGTGACCCCGAATCCCCCCAGACAGGAATAAGAGACTTTTTCATTATGCTAAATGATGCTTTTAATCAAATTACTGTAGCCAGGACCTATTTGCTACATCACACAACAGCTATGATGGCTAACATGATTCCTCTGTGATGCATGGCCTGTCAGTGCACGGTTTCAGCCTCTGTTTGTACGAATGGGTGCTTGGTGTGCTTAAGCGAGAGATTTTTAACTACGCAAACATAATCATTTGGCTTGCATTACTGAGACAGATAGAGAGAGAACAATTCATCCTTCCTGCTCTGTGAAAACCTGCGCTCTTGTGTAGTTTCTGTAATTCGTTCAAATTTTTGCATCATTTCAGTTTATATTTCAGTTGGGCAGTTTCAGAGGTAGAAACGTTACGGTGAACAAAAAGTCTCAGAGCACAGATAAGCTTTGTGCCATTGAATAACTTTTAATGTAATCTCTTTTAGCTAAACACAAACAAATCCTCCAAGTTCTTATAATCATTAAAATCCTGGAAATTTCTAGCATTTTATGGACGTGACAGTAAATGATAAATGTTTATGAGAGTACAGGTTTACAATAAACTCTGTGCATTTTAAAGGCAGCTACAGAAACAATGTGCTATGACGGGGACTTGAATAAACACAAAAAGTATAATATGAAAATGGTTTTGGACTACATGATTGAGGACGAACTGACGTTATGGAAGTGACATTTTGAGTGTCATATGGGTGGCATGGTGGCGTAGTGGTTAGCACAGTCATCTCGCACCTCCAGGGTCAAGGGTTCGATCCCTGCCTTGGGTCTGTGTGTATGGAGTTTGCATGTTCTTCCTGTGCTTGGTGAGCTTCCTCCAGGTAATCCAGTTTTCCTCCCACAGTCCCAAGACATGCAGATAAGGTTAATAGGCATTCCCAAATTGCGCATAGTGTGTGAATGAGTGTATGTGTGTATGCCCTGCAATGGATTGTCACCTCATCCAGGGTGTACCTCGCCTCATGCCCTAAGCTAAAATTTGCAGTTGCGCTGTTCAGTTTTGTCTTTTCTGTTTTTGCTCTACTTTTATATCATAGCTGTTTCATTTAGTGCATATGTTTAAGTGTTAGTTTGCATTTTAGTTAACTTTATTAAAAAGCCCCCTCAAGTCAACCTGGGTCTGTGCAGTAGTAAATGAAACACTACCTAATTTTCTCTATAATCTCCTGCTACACTAATGCACTTACCCCAGTGTATTTCCGAATGCCGGAGAGACATGATCGGACTGCCTGCTACATGTCTGAAACACTGGCCTTCCAGGAACACTTTTAATGGCACAAACATGTGAAAATGGCTTGGAACAAGGTCAGGTCTGTATGTGAGATGCAGCTGTAACTCCCAGCCGAGTTCCTTTAATGTGGAAATAGTGTTCATGAATGATTATGTGTACAGTTTCCACAGACAAAATGTGTCTATTTTTTTCCGTTTGCAAGTTATCTGTCGATTTTCAAGGATCAAGTGTTCCCCTTGCTTAATGTTCAGGGGAACGACTGCAGTGGGCTCCGAGGCACCTCAGCTGGGATTTATCATTCGAATGGTGCAAACGTTTCACAAGATTCTCACGTCATTCATGAACATACAGCCTTCTTTATAACATTTGCTCCATTCCAATGTTTTCCTGCAGCTAACAGGTTTTGAAGTCTTATGTAAATGTCAATTGGATTGTCACTTTCATTCCTGAGAACGTTTATCACAAGTCCTGATTGACTTGAAGCCCTCATCCTTAATGTTAGACCTTAACAAATAATGCAGAGAAATCTTAATGCTTTAATTGATTTCATTATCTTATTAAATGTGTTTAATGATTTCTTTTAAATATGTGCTGCATGCCACTTACAGTACTGTAGGTCTTCAACATTAGCTCATTCCCTAATCTTGAGGTTATTGCCACAACCGTGTGTTTGGTCTCCATTAATATTCTGGGTTTGTATAGATGTAAATGTTAAATGATTGCCTAGAATGTCATTTATTTGACATAAAATGTCAAATTTACCACATTGTGAGAGAACAGCATGATCAACAGTATGATACTTCCTGTCCAGGTTCACGGTAGATCTGGAGTCTATCCTAGAGACTTGTGAGACTATTAACACATGTTCACACCTAAAGGTAATATCTGCTCTGACTCAGTCACAAGCCTGTTCTTGGGCACCTTGAATCCATGAGGCAGAAATGCTCTCCACGCATGCCTACGTAAGCCCACACATCCCAGTTACCAAACAAGCTGCTGTTATGCAGCATTCTTGTGCATTGTTCTGACTTTACGTGCTATCTGAATGCGTTCCACAGCTAATGCTTTGTCCAGCTCCATTACTCGTCTCGCCTCAGTAGACCTGATTCCCCATTCCCAATCGTCTGAGTTGAAATGAGACGATCCACCTCTTAGTTGCACTGTTCACACTCAATAAATAATGCTTAAAATGTAGTGTTCCTTTTAAATTCTCTGCGGATTAATTGATTTCAGCTTTCCTTTTAATTACGCGTTCCAATTAGACAGCAAAGTGCCAGACACATAAATCAAATGTCCTTAGAGAGCGGGGACGGATGATGGATGGTTGGATGAATGAGTGGATGAACGCACGGCTGGGGCTGATGGATGCTTGCGATTAAAACCTGCACTCTTTCTGATTAAAACTTTAAAGGAAGCAGAGTTTGTTCTGCAAGCAACAGGTGATCGATCACTCTTTCACGCCGCCCGTTGTTTAGGTTGCAAGATTATTAAATTAAATTGCGTACACGAGCCCTGGAAGCAAAGCACTCCGCGACTGAAATCTGACTAATCCGTCAGTTTCCGCCGACACCAAGTGGAAGAAGGCGCACGGTGCTCGAGGGTCGTACGCAGGCATATTGGTGATTGGCTCGAATTAAATGCGTTTCAAATCCTCTCTCATCTCTCCTGAAGGACTGCACTGTGGCTGGTTTCCTAATGCTGGTACTTCATGGAAAGCTGAATCTATCTATTCATCGATAATGAACTAAAACAGCACGCACTGTTTCCCCCTGTCCCCTCTGTCTCTGTGTGAAAGATGAGAGCGGCATGAAGATGAACAGCGTGGATCACATCCCTCAGACGCTGGCCAGTCACAGTCGACTCCCTGTGGAGACTCAGAGCGGCAGGCAGCATGGCGCCGACATGCTGAAACCCGACCCCCGCGACACCTTCTTCAGGAGTGAGCCTTTATCTGACGCTCTTTATCGCTTTTCCTGTTCGCTCTGTTAGTCCTGCTCTAAAAGGACCACATAATAAGGTCTAACCTTTATCTCTTTTTTTTCTATTTCTGCCTTTTTTTCCTCCGCAGCCCCGATGATTGACTCTTCTCGGCTGGAGAACGTGCTGCCACCTTGTCTGTACTCACCCACGTATGTGGTTAAAGACTTCCCTATCGCACGCTACCAAGGCCTGCAGTTTGTGAGTTCCTCATATACACGTGTACACACGTAGGCGCAAACACAGTGATTAAAATTATTAGACGTGTGTGTGTGTGTGTGTGTGTGTGTGTGTGTGCGCTATACCACGAAAACAGTGCTGGAGAGAAACAGATGTTCGTTTTGCATTTTGATGAGGGTATCTGAGAAACAAAGGAGCCTTTTACATGCACCTGTTGCAGTGTGCGCTTGGTGACTGAGCAGATATTAAGCAGTGCTGCCCCCTGCTGGTCAGTACAGAGCAATGCACAACTAATAGACTGACTAGAGAATCTAAGCAAAATAATCACATTAAACTATTATTCTGTCTATCATCTACATTCAACAGTGCTGAATTCTCAAATCTGATTAGTCAAAAGGTGTTAATTTTAACATCACAATTTTTAGATTCAATTACCGTTTATGTAGTACTGTGTATAGTTTATGGTTTCTGTAGTACTTCATTCACATGGCCTTGTATAATGGACAAGATAAATAATCTACACCTACTGTAAAATTTTAGTTTAGTTTGCTAAAGCAAAAATATATATATTTAACCTACATTTATGGAAGGAGTCTCCAGTGTCAGTGCTTTTCTTTTTCAACTCCAAGCAAGGCTAGTGAGTAAACAGCTGTTTATAGCTACTATAATGTAAGCTTTAACAGCAGCTCAAGTATCTCACTGACATTCCACACCTGTAAATGTAACCATAAACAGATAAAAACATAATGTGGTGTTTATTAATATAGAAACATTTGTTGTCTTCGGTACATCACTGTCATAAGAGAAATAAAGCACTTCAAGGCATGCTGTCATCTTCCTTTTTGGATTCTGGTTGTGTCACACCATTTTTTGGGGAGGGGGCGTGTGTGTGTGTGTGTGTGTTATTTTCCAAAAGCAGGTTGCCCTCCTGTGTTTTATTTCTCACTTAGCATCTTAATATGAGCCAAAGCTCATATATTCATGATTAAGTATTATCACCAAATAAATTTTTCTTTTCCATTTTTTGAATAAAATCCTTATCCTTACTCAACTTACATAACCTGGCACGAAGCATTAATTCGACAAATATCAAAAGCATGATTGTGTCAGATGATGTCAGGTGTAAAACGATGTCATTTTGTGCCTAAATTCACGTGATGAAGGTGTTACATGTCAGTCAACATCACATGGCTCAGTGCAAAAAATATAGCTGGACTGCTTTTGAAATCAATAAATTTTCCTTTATTTTTGTGCTGATGTTTTCTGTTGCTTTAAACAAAGATCAATCCACAGTATAAAGAGTTATTCACTGTACTTTGAAAAATATTTAGGTTTTTAATAGCTACTTGAATCCACCGATCAGCCATAACATTAATTAAAGCCATTATCATATATAAAAGCATGCCGATTTATGCTGCATTGGCTTTTCTGTGGGATCGGACTGGACAGGCTTGCATTTTGTCCCCACCTGCATGGACAGCCTTGAGTGCCCATGATCCTGTCACCAGTTTACTGTATATATTTGATAATAAATGTTGTTTATTTGGTTTCACTAATATGGCTGATCATTGTATATTATAGTTTCTTTCTATTTGTGTGGTATACATAAGCATTTACCTATTAAACAATCTGTCTTATTTCTGCAGGTCTATCTGACCTTTGTCTATCCCAATGATTTCACCCGGCTAACACACATGGAACGAGAGAACAAGTGTTTCTACCGAGAGTCACCTATTTATCTGGAGAAGTAAGATCTGTATGAGATTTTTTAAAATAAATATATATAGAATGCTTAAGAAGCAAGAGGAAGCATGTTTTGCAAAAGCGGAAATAGCTGACACAGTTGAAATGTACTTCTTGACTATGCTTGAGTGTGCGTGAAACCAGAGAAGCATTAAGTATTGTAATAGTTGTAGGGAATGTACAGGTCATCAGTCTGCTGAGTAATGCCTGAAAGGCAGAATTCACACTACAAGCCTGTAATTTATTATTTCCTATTTTGGGATTTTTCAGGTTTGGCTTTTACAAATACATGAAAATGGATGAAGAGGAGGATGACAGGCCATTCTTCTTCCCCAATCCTGATGGTGTGTGTGTGTGTGTGTGTGTGTGTGTGTGTGTGTGTGTGTGTGTGTGTGTGTGTGTGTGTGTGTGAATGTGTCCCTGTGTGTATTTGTCTTACTATTCTAGTGAGGACCTTCCATTGACAGTTATTTATGTTTAATAATTATAATATTAATAATAATGAAACATTTTTAAATAAAAAACAGTTCCCACAAGGTCAAAACTGTGACATATTCCAATTTCTCATAAGGATATTTTCCCTCTACCAAGATATAAAAATAGACCCACAAGTGCGTTTGAACTTTATGTTGTACCTTAGTCAGTTCAGTGATCCAAAAAACACCAAACGAGCTTTATTAGAGCAGTGTTTACTCAAGGTGTTTCATTAGTTAGGGCATAGCATGCTGATATAATGGCTTCGAGCCAGGAATCAAGTAGGCAAGATTGATTGTGTTTTCACACAGAGGAGAGCCGGAAGAACATTCAAAAGACCTTTATAGAGAGAAAAGAACAAAACGCCACTTAAATAGGCAATAACGCATGAGAATCTGTGTGATTTCACGATGATGTATGTGTTCCTTTTGCAGATTTTCTTGAAGAGGAGGAAGGTGTGGATCCTGAGGATGAGGAAGAGATTGTGGGCACTCCGCCATCGAAGCGGGTCGTACGGCCCAGCCAGACGAGTCACAGCCCAAGCCCTTCTCACAAATCAGGGTCGGTGACAACCAGGAGGGAGGATGATGAAAGGAACCAGGAAGTGCGTCAGAGAAAGGCAGTGCTGAGAGAACAAAGACACTACTTCTACAAGGACAAGACACGGGATAGGGATTGGAAGAAAGGGGCGGGGCTAGAGGATCCCGACCGACAGCCTGAGATGGCTGAGACTGAGAACATTCCGGATGAGAACGTAGTGCACGGTCGCTCTCTGTCTTGGATCCAGAAACACAAAGAAGGCGGGAAAAGAAAAGAAGCCACCCCTAAATTGAGCCGATCTTCCCTCCTGTTCCCACAGAAATCCTCGCTTACAGCACTCACTAACCGAGCTAAGCAGCTTCTGACCAACTCTGCTCATGCTGGCCGTAAAGATGCTCGCCGTGACCTTGGAAAAAGTCACCTGAACACCAACAAGGAGCGCAGAAAAGATAAAATCTACATCACTAGACCCCGGCCTGCGAACGAGAAAAAAAATCCTTCCTCACAGCACCCGCGAGAGGTATTTCCTGGAGTTTTTCTCTACCATAGTGGGAAAACCACCAAACTTATGAACCTTAACTCTAAGCCCAAGGTGAGAAAAAGCATCCTCGGGGCTTCTCAGTTCCTCGCCAAGCCCCCTCTTAGAGAAAACAGAGCCTTCCCTTTAAGCTCAAACTCCAGTCATAAGAGCGCAGTTCACCGGGCCTCCAGCAGGGCGGTGCCCACAAGTCACACTGAGAAGGACAGATTGGTAGCGGTTCCTTTTAGTTCGAGCCTTAAACCTGCTTTTCCTGTTACTCCTCCCACTTTTCACAATATGTCTTCAGAAAACGCTCTGCCTACCGAACCTCCCCGCTTCACCTCCTACCTCCGGACCACTGAGATCACGGAGACGCAGGTGAATCAGGCAGAGGTGGAGCCCGAGCAGGAGGAAGAGGCCGACCTGTCAGAGTACAGCTATGAGGAGATAGAGCCACGGCCAGGCTGGGCAGAAGAGGCTATTAACTGGCAGAGGACATTTTCTGTCAACAGTATGGACTTTGAGACGTTGCGTTCTGACTGGAATGATCTGAGGTGTAACGTCTCAGGCAACCTGCAGCTTCCTGAGAGCGAGGTGGTGGACGTGCTTGCGCAGTATATGGAGAAACTGAACGAGCACAATGGAGGGTGAGGGGCCACTTATTTATTTTTGTGTGTGTATGTGAATGGACATTACATTTGGGTGAATGTTATAAAAATGTTGCAATATTATTCCTATCTTTGGTATGGTTAATGGTGTAAAAGAGGAAATACCAGCAGAATGTTTAAGTAAATGTGTCACTCTGTGTCCCAGGGGTTCTACAATCGTACATTACACAAACTGTCGGTCGCCAACATTGGGGAGAGTACTGTAGGTTGGTATTGTTGGAGTGCTGAGGAGAGAGCTACAGCCTGTCGAAACCCACATTTAAAACCGGAAGTTAAAGCGGGAAAAATGGAAATACTGTATAAAGAGACACTTACAATATTTACAAAACTGTCCACCACCTTCATGTTTTATTCTTCTCACCTTCTTCCTACATTGTACTGCGAAGGCGTGCTTAGTTAGTGTTGAAGGAGCAAAAAAAACTCAATCATAATCTGCTGATAATAAATGGTGTTTTTGGAACTGCGACTGCATCAAAGCCGTGCTGATATTCATCACAACAGCACTCCCCCTCAAATTCAAATTTTATTTGTCACATACACAGTCATACACAGTACGATATGCAGTGAAATGCTTATCTCATGTGGTATTGCTTATTTAAGTCAAACAGTAACCTAAATCGTACACGATTCCTCTCGTTTGCAGTATCTACACACTCTTGAGGATCATAAACGTGGAGAAGAGGCGCGACTCGGCGAGGGGAAACCGCTACCTGGTTGAGCTGGAGCTGATGGAGAGAGGCAGGAACGTAGTGCGTTTGTCTGAATACATCTACCTCTTACTGCACCGTGGCCGGATCGAGGATAGTCTGGAGACCAGCGATGGAGTGACCGCCTCACCCCCGTCCGCTCCCATCTCACCCAGATCCTCTGCCTCCGCTCAGCCACTCACCCGCACAGCCCGTGCTACCCAGCGACCCGGGACGGTCTACGCCAAACCGCTGCTCTGTCAGCCGGTCATGCTGCAGTGGAGAAAAGATGTCATGGTGCACTTCGTGGTACCTGGTGAGTGTGGGATTCCCAGTCTGATTTTAAAGGTTAGCCTAATAAGCTGTGTATAGGAAAGAAATATTTGTGTCAAAATGTGCGTGAGCAGTGTGTTACTCCTGAGACTATTAATCTACTGTGCAGATGTACAAGGGTGAGCCAAATATTATCTGCACTCTGTATTTTAATTAACTTTTAGAAAAGACAAATATTATTTTTTTTTTTTTTTATTAAATATAATTTTTCAACATAAAGTTGCTTTTGAGTGCGAGCCACGAGAGTACAGCTGTCTTCACTTCTTCATCAGAAGTAAATCTTCATCCTCGTAGGGCTGCTTTCAGGGGACCAAACAGGTGAAAGACTGATGGAACAAGATCAGGAGTATAGCAAGGATACTTTAACATCTCAGAGCAAAGTTTTTGCAGTGTGTCAACGATGTGCTCAAAAGTATGCGGACATGCATTGTCGGGCAAGATCACAATGCCTTTGGATGGCAGTCCTCTGCATGTAATCCGAAGCTGAGGCATAAACTGTTTAATAAGCATCTCACTGTTATGAGCACTATTGATTGTCTGACGTTTTTTCTGATAATGTTCCAAAACTGGCTCTTGAGAATCCCTCTGTAAGCATCAATTTTCCAGCTGATAGTTGACTTTTTAACTTGGTCTGCCAATTGAGGAAGTTTCCGTTCCACACTCCGCTGTTTACCCTCAAGTTCGTATCGATGAATCCATGACTCGTTACCAGTAATGATTGTCTTCTTGAAAGTAACAGAGAAAGTAGCCCTAAGCGGAAACCATTTTCTGCAGCCAACAGAAGTTTTAATGCAAGCAGAGTGCGGATAATGCTTGACTGACCCTCGTATTAGGTTGCAGTAATGATATTCTCTGGTATGTTTTTTATCTGTCGTCACAGTAAAGAACCAGGCTCGTTGGGTGCAGCAGTTCATCAGTGACATGGAGCTCTTGCACCATGAGACCAAAGACGAGAACTTCAACATCATCATTGTGGATTTCCAGAGTGACGATATGGACATAGAGCAGGCCCTGAGAGAGAGCTCTGTGCCAAGGTACATCCACATACCCGCTTATGTTATGTATGCTTATGTTTTTTAAAGCGATGTTAATCAAATGCTTTTGTTATTGGGCTGCGATGAAGGTATGACTATCTGAGGAGGGAGGGGAATTTTGAACGCTCAGCTGGATTGCAGATGGGAGTGGACACTATTGAGGTAAAATATCTCTACTGGCCAATTTTTAAGAAAAGTAAAATTTTATTAATAACAACCATGTGACCCAAAGATGTTACTATTGTAACTACCTGTGTTGTGTGTGTGTATGTATGTGTGTGTGTGTGTGTGTGTGTGTTCCTCCAGGATAGTCACAGTATTGTGTTCTTGTGTGACCTGCACATTCACTTTCCTCTCAACATCCTGGAGAGCATCAGGAAGCACTGTGTAGAGGGCAGGCTAGCCTTCGCGCCAATCGTCATGAGGCTGGGGTGCGGGAGCTCACCGCAAGAGCCTGATGGTAACACCCACGTACACACACATACTTTGTTACAGCAGAAAGCAGATCAGTTAAGAAGTTTGACAGGGTGTGCTACTGATACGGAGACTAATCAACAACACACAGTGGCGCCTTCTATAATGATATGTAGGTGCTGATTCAATTTATTTTGTAAATGCCGGGTTATAAAGAAATTGCGACGTTTTATTGCCTCAAACGCCTTCCAGGTCTCAAACTCAACTTCACAATGAGCGCCTGTGTTGGGCGGCTGCAAATGTGCAGGTGGGTGGAGCTTCTAACATGGGCACCCATGAAAAGACAATTTCAATACTAGGTGTTTGTAATGAGTGTCTCCTGAGACTGAAAGGCAGATTGGAGGCTTTTAATGCGTGTGATTTTAATAATGTTGCACCATAAAATGAATTTCTGTTGCACCACTCGAAAGCTTGTGTGCTCAGTACAGAATTGTTTATATCTGAGGCTGATCACCAGTCATGGCCTATCCACTGGAAAAATAACCAATTAGGGTCACTTGCGATCGACCAGTGCTTTAAAAGTGTAAAAATAAATTTTGAAAAACAATTGATTGAGTCCGTTTAAATGAGTGAGTGTGGTAATACATAAATCAGTTTTTCCCCTAATCTCTAATATCTATAACAGCAGGGTGTATTTTAATCCTTTTATACCACATGATTCTGTTGAGCACTATATTTTTTATATTAATTAATTAAAGAATAACACATTAATATTTGTTTCAGTTTTAAATGTCTTACATCTCCACTCATTATCACTCGTTACACTCCTTATCCACTTGCATGAGAAGTGGATATTGGCTAGCAGCTATAGTATGTGAGTGTGCTAACATTGGCAACGTACTGTAACTGCATTTCTACTGTTGCTGTCCTCACTAAGAGTTTAGATTCTGCAGTTGCATTTGTAAACTCTAGATTGATTAAAGCTGCCTACAATTTACTTTTAAATGTATTTTTAAATTCACGATTATTTTAAAACATTTTTGTCTATTTGACCATTTAACAACACTCACAAGTGCTCGGGTTATTCATAACGGCTCTAATCTGAGGTGCTGTTAATTGGTGATTTTATTTAGGCTGGTAACTCTAAATAAATTTCAAGCAGGATGGTGTTTGTGAGAGACAGTTTCATTATGGTATTGATGTTTTGTAAATGCACTTGACAATACACGTTCTTGCAAGAAACAGAACAGCATTCATAGTTCGTATTCCTATGTTGTTGTTACTTAATTACCTAATAGAATATAGATATATATAGTTTTAGTATATTCAGAAATATTCAATATTGGTCTAGAATTAAGAAAATAAATCACAAAACAAAAAACACTGAATT
This sequence comes from Clarias gariepinus, assembly GCF_024256425.1. NCBI lineage: Eukaryota > Metazoa > Chordata > Actinopteri > Siluriformes > Clariidae > Clarias > Clarias gariepinus. Next base: position 18,617,265 of record NC_071101.1, on the reverse strand, counting down.
ATAAGGTCCTAACTCCAAGCATTTTAAGGTGTGCCTTATTCCCAGTTTTTAGTTTAAAAAAAGTAGACTTGGGTGGAATATTTTTTATTTTTTTATTTATTTTAAGTCAGAGGCGGAGGAAAAAGCAGGCAAAAAATACGCAAGGACAAGCTCAGAGTAGAAACTGAATGTTTTTTATATTTTAGGCAAAGCTGAATGTAAAACTCAGCTACTTAAAAAGAAATTCTTTTGAAGCCTGTTTAACAACGCACGAGTAACTCTAATCCAAGTATTATCCAGCCCTTTTCCTTCTTCTTTCTTTCTTTTTTGGGGTGGAGGTAGTTCACCCCGTCCCGAACTGTGGAACTTGCACGCTTACCTGTTAAAAGGTCCAATCTGATAGCTAAAGGGCCTCCTTCGAATGTGAGCAGAGTGCTCGGGCCTCGTCTACTAGAGGTTTATATGCTTACAAGTGGCGAGCTTTTGAGCAATGGTGTCAAGAACGGAATGTTCTTCTATTTCAGTGATCCATGATGGAGGTTTTGTCTCTTTTACAAGAAATGTTAAAGAAAAAGGAATTTCCTTCTCTTCTATTAAGGTATACTTGGCGGCTATATCAGCCTGCCATATTGGTCTTGATGGAGAGTCACCGGGGGCTCATCTGCTGGCAGTACTGTTTTTCAGAGGAGTACAACTTCTGCGACCCACTGTGAGGTCCAGTATTCCTTTTTGGGATTAATTGTTAGGGCTTAAGGCCTTCTGTGGTCCTCCTTTTGAGCCAATTGAGTCTATAGATATGAAATATATATATAGTCTTTCATATAAGACGGTACTTCTTCTTGCTTTAGCAGGTGAAGTGGGTGATCTCCACGCTTTGTCCATACATCCATCTTGCATGCAGTTTGCTGCTAATGGTTTAAAGGTTACTCTACGGCTAAACGCTGTCTATGTACCTAAGGTTTTCTCCCCTAATTTTAGCTCTATGGTCTTCGACCTTTATAGCTTCTGCTCCCCTCCTTTTGCTTCTGAGGAGCAGGGAAAATTGCATAATTTGTGCCTGGTACGTGCACTACGGGTCTTCATGGACCGTACAATGGAAATCCGCTTATGTGATCAATTGTTTGTCTGCTAGTCCAGTAAAGGGTAAATGGGATATCCCATACATTATGTGTTGTACCTCGTTCCTCTCCCTCAGGAAACAGAGCTTATAGCCATAACCATTCATTTTTCCACCCATGTCCCTTTAGGGGTTCCATACCAAGATATATGATCATGCATAAAAGATGATATTTTTTACTGTAACACAAGATTATGTTTAGAAATTTTCCACTTTTAATTTTCTCTTCTTGGCAGGATACTGGGAGGTGAACGGCTTTGGCTTGTTTGGAATTTATAAGTCTGACTTTGACAAAATAGGCGGCATGAACACAGAGGAGTTTAAGGATCGCTGGGGAGGAGAGGACTGGGAACTGCTGGACAGGTGAATAGTAATGAAATAAAAAAAATGAACTCTTTGTGCAAAGCTAAAGTGATGTTAGATATGTAAAGCTGATTTCTCATGTTTATCTCTTAACGTCTAAACTGATTCAAGCTCTCGTTTTTTTTCTCTTTTTCTCTCCCAAGAGTATTACAGAACGGGTTGGAGGTGGAGAGGTTAAGATTACGGAACTTCTTCCACTACTATCACTCTAAAAGGGGCATGTGGAACTCCCAGATAAAGAAGAGCTCTAAAGGCTAAGACTCAGCCGCTATATTTATAAACTGAACGTCAGACTTCACTTGACACACAAATGGGCTGTCCCGAGCAGTCACATGATCTCTGACTCTTATGTCCCGTACAGGAGGGATCCCCATGGACGCAGCCTGGCTACCTTCGTGTATGCACTTCAGGCCTTCAAGAGCATTCACTGGACTCTTCTTTGTGCTTTTACTGTGTGTGTGAGATTCTTTATTTGTTAGGAGAGGATTTTTTATACTTGAAGTAACCACGCTTGGGAAAATTTTTATTAAAAGTGAAGGTAAGTGCAGCTAAAATGTGCTACAGTGAGAAAAAGCCGTCTGCGCAGTGGCTAGTGCAAGACCTCCGTAATGATGTCAAGTTCTGGAGAAGTTTTTCGAGAATTTGCTTGGTGTCTGCCTCAACATCCTGTTAAGTATGAAGGTAATTGTGTAGAAGCTTAGCACTGTGGGTAGATATGTCCTTTATGGGTATAAGAGTTTCTTGTTTTTTTAAGTTACTACAGCACTGGTTTCTGTTGAAGTACAGAATAATATTTATGTACTTCTTGATCTGTATGTGTCCTAATACAAACGCTGTACTGAAAGTAATGCAAACGTGGGCATAACAGAGTAACTCTTGCCTATATACAAAGGTACTGCTCATCATAAGCGATGCATTTGCGCAATTGTTAAACTCTCGAATTCTCAGTGGATGATCTCCAACTGCATTATTTGTCTTATGTGCTGGTTTTCCTTTAAACTTCTTTATCCATCTGTCCACATTGCTCGTGCCAATAGTGTCATTTCCGTTAACATTCTGTAGCGCAGTGGAGAACCATCAGCTGCGAGTTTTCAAAGATGATTCGAAAGTTGGGTTCAACAATGATGTTGAGTAGTACATTTGTATAGAGGAAGAGTTACTCTACCAACTTGTGCGGTTTGCATTACTTTCAGGACCATCTTCGTATTTGCCAGAAGAGGGTGACACAAATGCTGATAGAAATGAATGATTGCATACTGGACAATATGGTGGTGCTGAAAAGTTCAAGGTTAGACAAATCGCCATCGATGGTAATAACATTGAAGCAGTAGAGATGGGAGCTGGGGGGAGTGTATCAGCCTCCTGCTTGCTCATATTTTATATAGACATTCCCACTTCCCTTGTTTTGAAATGACATCAATACATCATGATAAATCAGTTACCCTTCAGTCTGTGTGAAAATATATCCTGCAGAAAAACACCACAAAGTTCACTGATGTCGTAACTCACAATGCAAAGACGAAGCAAACTAGCTGCTGATGAAGAGTTTGCTGAAAGCCATTATTTAGGAAAAAAAAAACGATATCAATGATAGTTAGGACTAGACAGAGAGAGGAAGAAGAGAATCCATATTGTTAGGTTAAATATATATTCCGTATACCCACTCACACTGTGGCGTATAATGCAAAATGATGGAAAAGCTCACTGTTCTGGGATCTGTTTAAAGGTGGACTTTTCAAATGAGGTCACAAAAAATCTAATAGGGGAAAATCTGATTATCTTGTTTAAGCCCAGGCCAATTACAAATTTGAAAAAGGACATGAAGCAGAGAATGTTTTGGGGTTTTTTTCCCTCAGGTTAGTACACGCACATTGGAGTTCCTTAAATGACAAATTTTGCATAATAGATCGAATTGCTCAATCGTTTATTTATTTTCCGCTTACACAATGTAGGGACATATAGGGTCTACACCAGTATTCTGGCATTTAATCCTAGGAAGCAGGTGTATGTATTTTAATGTTTCAGCTAACACTAACCTTAATCTCGGACTATAGCTTTACAGCTGTCGCATAAAAGGAATCACCTGTGTGAAATCATAAACATTTATACTTATTACATTTAAAAGAAATGCTTATCCAGCATGCTTTATCATAAACACATTTTCATGCTAGTTTACAGGGTCAGGGACTAACACTGCTATTGATCTCAAGGGAGGTTCGTCCAGGATGACAAAACACAAGACTAAAAAAAACAGCCACTAGAGAGCGTCAGCGACTTTTCGTCCGCTGTCATGTTGTCCAATATGTAACCAGTCATTGATAACCATGCACTAGTGCTTGTGGGTGGATAACCGGATTTCCTTCTCAGAAATACACTGAACAATTAAGAATCCTGCTGACCTTTGACACTCATTCTCGGAGATTGAATTCTCCGAGAAACAAAAAAGATTTTGTTCTTTGTTGGTCTGTGTGCATTCGTTTCTATTTGTCTTGAAAAGACACCACGGAGTTCGAGTTCTCAGATGCAAACTTGTGTTGAGAGACAGCCTAAAGCTCTTGTATAACCTTAGATCATTTTACACTGAGCTATAACTGTAGTCTATAGGCCTTCCAGTGGACAAATTCTGTCATCTCCTACGTGTGCCTTTGTTTCTGTGTTTTGTTTTGTTTGTTTTTTTTTTTGGCTAAGGGTGACAAGCTGGGTTTTATGTGTTTTAATGGGATTTTAACTGATACATAACGATCAGCCGTTCTCTTAGCTAGTATCTGTTTAAAGCAAGAGGAATGTTAATAGGAGGTTTCTTTAAAAAAAAAAAAATCACTGGATTGTCTGGCAGCTGTATGCAGAGATGACACTGATACATTAACTCCAGAGTTTTTAATTCCCTTCTTTTCCAATGTAAGCTGTATCTATGCTCACAGGAATGACTCAGGTGCTAAAGATGTGTGGAACCAATCAGCACATTTTCTGCTTTGTGTCGTTCCATATGAACAGTTACGTTTCAGTTAACCCCTGTTTAAGCACTGGTGTATTCAAACTGGTACGCTGCTTCTTGGCAAAGAATGCCACGTTTATCTCTAAGGCTGTTATCACGGCTTTAAAAGAAATAATAATCATCATCAACACTTTTTTTGGGCCCCTATTTTAACAAATGAATCCTGCAGACTCGGGCTGTTTTAGAAAGCAGACGACGAGACCGAATCATTTCGAATTCAAATAGGGATCTATATTTTGAAGTAATTTCTGTGAAATTGTTGTGTAGATAAATTTTAAGAATGTATTGTATTCTTTTCATTTTTGGTTATTTTTTGGAAGAATAAAGTTTTATGCTGAACTCTCACACTGACTTCCTATCCGCAATATTTTTCGAACAAGTTTATTTCACAGTTCTGCTTTTCCACATGTCTCCAGCAGAGGGTGCTCTGTAGCTTCTTAAAATGTTATAGTCACTCAGAGGCAAGTTCCCAGAGGAAGTTCTCTTCACCCTTAAAGGAAAAAATGTATCTATTTATGAAGTCAAGGCCTGTGATCTTTGTAACTGGATAAGCTTCATTAGATTACGATTACAAATACTGTAGAGTTTCCATCATGATTCTGGACGTCACATGAGACTAAGCGTGACATAGTTGAAGTAATTAATCTTTCCTCCCTCTGAGAACGTTCTGCACATAAAACAGAAAAGCTTTGAGACGTTCTAGCAGAATACTATGACCTTGTTCATGTTATATATATTCGCCAGTAGTGCATTAGTCACACTCCATTTGCAGATGCTGGCTAGAGATACTTTCCTCTTAAAGATTTTACATAGACTTGGATAGAATACTTAAAGCTGCTGCTCACGTTTATAGGACTGTTCACTCTTTATGAAAATAAAATGGAATACACTGATATTAACAAATTAAATTAACACCTGAGACTCTTTTATACTACAGAGGATGGGTATTTATTTAGCAACCACGGTTTGTGTTAACTTTGTCTATCACTTCAGATCAATACAAAGATCTTATCACCTTTATCCCATGATAAAATCCTTTATCCTTACAGGCTGACCCTGCCCCACTCTCAGGGAATCAGGACAGGAAAGATGAAGAAACTGTGTAAATGATATGCTGTGAAGTTCACAGTCACATTTGACTCAGTTGTAAACCTAATGACGATGTCTGGCAGTGCTGTCTGTGCTTTTCACCACCTTAGAATAAGGGAAGAACTTTTGGGAATATCACTCAAGTTTTCAAGTTTTAGAGACTTGTTGAAACGCTTTGGTGGTTTGTGAAGAGCCAACACATTGTGTTAATTTTTCCCTTTAATTTATCACGTGTCTTATTGCTTAACAGCAGTTTAAAAATCAAGTATGTGGGTTTTCTCTGAATGAAATTTTATTTCTCCAGGACTGTGGTGTAACACAGTACATACAGCAATCAGTCATAACATTAACACATTAACGTTGCTTGTTAATATATACCAGTGAACTGGTGACAGGAGGACTCATTTATGCCTGTGGGGACAAAAGGCCAGCCCGTCTGGTCCAATCCCACAGAAAAGCCAAATGACCAAAATTACATTCAATGCTAGCCAAAGTAGAAAGGCACGAGGACACCCAGTGCACCACAGCCCACCGCACATGGTACCCAGGTAGAGCCCAAGGCCATCAACCCCGCCTCCAAACTCCACAGATCCCAAAACCGATCGAGCAGCCATGATATGCTCCGGGCAAACAAGTCTGATCCACAGAGGCCTCACACCGCAACACACTGCACCCAAAGGATCTGCTGCCAAAGTCCTGATGCCAGACACCCCTGCAGGTCTTTTGGAGTTATCCCTGAAGGGCGTATAGAATATCAGGTCTTTGTAATGTTATGTGCAGAGTAATACATTCACATAACAAAATACTAAAAAAAAAAAGGAACTATTGAGTACTGAAGCAGGTTAGCAATATAATTAGAACATATTTTAATACAAATTAAAATCAATTACCTTAAGAATAAATGATACCCTATTTTAATTAACCTATGTCAACACAGTAAATTCTACAGTGATTATTTATCACTTTTAGACTTGATTAGCTTTTCATGGGAACAACACTGCCAGGTGTTAATTCACCAAAACGTTGGGGATTTTTCTAAAATGACTGTACTTGATGATGCTGTCTTCGTTGAATGACACATAGTGTTCGACAATCAGATGACTTCCCTGATGTTTAACCTTGTGCAATCTTTTCACTTCCAGTTTCGCCTACTGTACAGTTAATACAATATAAAATACAGTAAATGTGGGTTTCCCTTGCCTGCGTTTGTTTCCTTTGAGGTCACAATGATTCTGTATAGACTCGGTAATGACTATATTGCCAAAAGAAAGGTGTTTAACTGAATTAGCAGACCTAGCACTATTTAAACTCGACCATTTAAACACCTGGACCCAATATATAATCTTTTAAACAACTGATGTCTGAAAGAAGTTTGACAGTAAACTCCTTCCCCTATTTGTTGGGGATGTGTGTGTGTATCCAGTCAGTTTGCTCACTCATTCCATACACTGGTGTGTAATGAATTTGATGTTACACTTAAGACATAGCGTAATGGTTGGGATTGGGCTACCACAAGACCCGCCCATGCTTACCCAGGCATTCTGACTGCAAAATAAAATCTCACTGCTAGTTAGGGCATGTCCATATCGGCTGCCAGCTTTTGTTTCGCCCAGTCGGAACTGGTCTGGATCTTCATCTGCAGGGAAGAAAACCTGGACCTCATGTTAAATGAACTGAATATCTATGTAGGTGCAAACTACTCACTATATTAACATTTACAATACAGTTTTGTGCCTAACAGGGTGCTCTCTCTCTCTCTCTCTCTCTCTCTCTCTCTGTGAGGTAATTAAACCAGTAATTACCTTATAGGTAATTAAACAGGTAATTACCTCATAATTAACAAAATCTAATGGTAGTAGGGCTGCCATAACATAGTACTTGCTCTAACTCCATGTCAAAAAATAATGAAAATGACAGTGTTTTATTGACTTTATACCATTGCAACTTGTCACTGATTATAATTTTACATGGATTATTAAACACTTTTGTTTCTTAATGTTAAGCTTTTTTAAATCTCTCTATAATTGTATTTGGGGCAGGGGTAGCTCAGTGGTTAAGGTGTTGAATAGCCGATCAGGAGGACCTGGGTTCGAGTCCCGACGCCGCTGCACTGCCGCTGTTGGATACTTAAGCACCGCCCTTCACTCCCAAGTGCTCAGATACAATCGGCTGTCGAGCTGTCAACCCAACCCTGCAAGTAACCGCCGCAGAAATGACAGACATATCTCCAGGGTGGAGTGTATCTGTAATGCCAGGTGGCCCGTAGATGGACCCTTTCACCATAATTGTATTTAATGCCGTGAAACTAATTCCTCTTACTTACTTTATAGCAGGTATAAATGGTCATTTCTTCATCACCTTATTATCAGTCTCTCTTCAAGATATTACAAAAAAACACACCTTGTCATGTCTCCACTGTGTTATAATGTGTAGGTCTTAAACAGCTCTTCACAGAAACTGTACTCAATGAACACATACACTGCCTAACCGACGAAAAAAAGGCACCACTTCAGAGGCATCAAATTATTGGCCTGTGTCAAGTACTGAATACTATGAATAAGATTTGAAATTACTGGAATTGGGTTAAGAACCGTCCAATACGTTACTAAAACCTTTAATTTTGTACTGATCCTTCCAACTTTGTGGACGAAATGTGGATAGAAAAAAATCATGAATGATCACTTAAATGCTTCGTAAGGATGCATGGCAAGAGACTGACAGAAGAATTCAGAGCTATGCTTAATAGTAAAAGTAAAAGCATTTCCACATGCACGGTGTGACAAGCACTCACATGATTGGGACTAAACAGCTGTGTGATCATAAGAAAACCACTTGTTTGTGAGACCATTCAGGAGGAAAACACAGTGTGTTTATATTTAATAGGGATCATAAAGATTGGACTTTGGAGAAATGAAAAAGGGTCATGGGATCTGATAAGTTTATACTGACCCTACACAAGAGCGATGGATGCGACAGGGTAAGAGGATAAGTGCATAAAGTGATGCACCCATTATGCATAGTGGCCACTGTACAAGCCTCTGAAGGCAGTGTTATGATCTGGGGTTACTTCACTTTGTCTGGTCTATGCTCAGCAACATTATGTGGCAATAAAATGAAGTCAGCTGACTAAATTAATGTACTGAATCAATTTTTTGTCTTCCCTGATGAAACAGGCATATTTCAGAAATCAAATTGTAAAATCGATGAATCATTTTCACATATGAATTCACAAGTATATGTAGGTATTTAAAGAAAAAAATATTTTGTATGTTTATTGTGCAAGTCCTTTGTTTATATGTGCAAGTCCCTATGAATGAGTTGTTACTATGGAAACAAGTATGTGTCAGAATTAGTGTGTTAATACATATAAACCTGTTACTATATCTTTGAACTATACAGAGCTTCTAAATGAGCTGAAGTGAGAATTCTACAACACTTACAGCACATCTTACATCTCCATATAAGTTTTTTATGGAGATCTTGCCATTAATAATATTACAGAAATGTGATTTCTACTACGTGTCAACATTTTCAAAGGCATCAAATCTGTAAAATGACTTAAGTCACCATTCTTCCATGAAGTATCACATTTTGTTTTATTGATGTGTAAACAATAAAGCATGTATTGTATACACAACTTGTGCAAGAATAAGGTAATAGACTTTACTATTCAATGAAAAAAAATTCTCTATAAAACAGAGTGAAATAATGTCGCACCATCGTCATCATAATGATTCCATGAAATGATTGGCATTCCTACTGGACAGTTTTTATTCCAGAGTTTTGCTGTAAAGTAATTCAGTGCAGACTTCTTGTCAGTAGTCCGTTGCATGATGTGCTGTTTATTTATAACTCCACTCCCAAAGGAAATAGAGACAGCGCGTACAGTGGGGCTTAAAGCTGCAGTGTAAAAATAAATCAGGATCCTCTGTAATGATCTCGTGTGTTTGTATGCTAATGGAGGCGCTCGGCCTGAGTTGATTAGATTAGATTACAACAGGGCGCGCGACTTTGAAACTTGTTTTCCTAGTAGAAGCGAAGATTGGCCTGGCCGGTGACGTCATTTAGCGTCGTTATCTGGTTGGTGGAGTCTCGGCTCGCGCTCAGCTCAGTCAGTCTCACTCGTGTGTTGCCGTTAGTGAGCGCAGGTCAGGAGGAGCTGCGGAGGAGAGGAGGTGTGTCGCGTCTCAGGAGTTACTTAGAGCAAGTTTTTTAGCGGTTACAGTGATGCCGTAAATCTTGTTTTTTTAAAAGTCAGAAAAAAAACGAACCCGAAACAAGTCAAGTGTTGTCTGCCTGCGCTGTCACCACTATAAAGTCGCGTTAAGTGCGGCGGTACTCCACATCAAACGCGCTTCGCGAATGTCTCCGTTTCACGCGAACCAGTAAAACCAGCTCGGCTGAAGAGTTTCGCAGTTGGAGCGCTCGGCCATGGCAGGAGGAAGCAGTTCAACCATGAAGACTCTAGAGGAGCTGACTCTGGACTCGGGATATGGAGCCGGGGACTCGTGCAAATCCCTCAGCCTGTCCTCGTGCAGGTCCACCTCTCAGGCGCTCGCGAGCGTACCGCACCGCGGGAACTGGTGGTACTTCTCTGGCTCCATGAACAGCCGGAACAACAGCTGGGACACGGTGAACACGGCACTGAACGAGGACCCGGAGGACATCTTCTCCAAGTGCCCGCGCCTGCCCGAGCTCGAGGAGTTCCCGTGGAGCGAGGAGGACGTGGGGAAGGTGCTGCGCGGCGTGTGCAGGGAGAGCGCGGTGTTCTCGGGAGACGCCGTGCGCAGGCTGTCGGTGCTGATGCGCCGCGCGCTCGTCCGCATCGCGCGCGAGGCGCAGCGCCTCAGCGTCATGCACTGTCGCTGCACGCGCTTCGAGGTGCAGAGCGCGATCCGGCTGGTGCTGAGCTGGGCGCTGGCGGAGCACTGCGTGGCGGCGACGGTCAGGGCCATCTCCATGTACGACATGAGCACCGGAGAGCTGCTGCGCAAGGGCAAGTCGGCGCGCTGCGGCCTCACGCTGTCCGTGGGCCGCTTCTTCCGCTGGATGGTGGACACGCGCGTCTCGGTGCGCGTGCACGAGTACGCGGCGATCGGCCTGAGCGCGTGCATCGAGGCGCTCCTGGAGGAGGTAGGCGCGCGCGTGTTGGTGGCCGAGCGGCAGCACGGTGCGTGCACGGACCCCGCGGCCACGGGGACGCGCATCACTGCCGAGGCGCTGGACGGAGCTGTTAACAATGACGCCGAACTCTGGGGGGTCCTGCAACCCTACGAGCATCTGATATGCGGGAAAAACGCCAACGGTGAGCTGCACGCACCTTCTCTTTACATGAGTGAAAAAAATATATAAATGCACGTGTACTTCATGCTTATACTTCTATGTCCAGTGTGTTAAAAGCACAACGTTTTCAGTTCTCCCATGTTTCCCATCCATCATTAGACATGCACCAGCAATGTGGCACCTCTGCGCGGATATTATTAGGATGGTGCTGCATTCTCTGGACACCCGAGATATTGCTGTCATATAAAAAAACATACACATATAAGTTTGGTCCAGTCAGCAAATGTGTGTAATAAAGGAGCTATCATTTCATACAGTACAAATACACACACTACAGTGTCAGCGTCCAGAAAATGGTCCAGAGATCTTTTGTAATGAAGTCACGTGCACATGTACCAGGTTGATCATAAGTCATTTATTTTTCACACATACTGTGCATTACAATACATGAAAATTCACATTTTGTTTCTTTTAAAGCTTGTTAGGAAGCTTCGATCAGCTATCCAGGTCAGTCCTAGTACAATGTCCCAGGATAATATAGGGTTTATATAGCACTGCTCGGGAGCCTGACAGTGTTAACTTGGTGATGCTGACCTTCTGATCACTATCCCAGTGCCTAAGAACAGATAAGAACAGGCAACTGAGAAGAAATTCACGGTCCATAGCAACAGATGGCCCACAGTCGGTAATTGTATATCTAAAGCACACCTATATGGTTGTTGAGTGTATACATAGAAACAGATACTCCTTGAGAACTGCTCTGATAACTATCCTGAGCTGCTTTTAAAGAAAGATGAAAGGTAGACCTTCACTGATGACAGGTCTCACTCTCCTCATGTAGACTTGTACAGACTCGCTCACTTCCAGCTGTAGGTCCACTTCCCATCTCCCCACATGGCATACGACAGTTAACATGTGTCCGTCTCGCTTTATTTATTTTTCCCTCCTGCATGGGTTTTCTCATTCGTACAATAGTGCTTTGTTTCCATCTTAGGCTGCACAAGCTCACTTTTCTGCACAAGAAAGTAAACAAACCCAGATTTTTATTTTGTTTTGTTTAAGTGTGCATATGTGAAGGTGGTTGGACCATGAGGTTAAGTTGATGATGAATTATAACGTAACAAATCAGCAAGCCGGGGCGGAATCTCTAAAGCCGTTTAGATCTGGTCTTGATTCTGAAAGTATCTGAGGGATTTTCATCAGCTCATGTGCAGTAGTTCAGCTCAAAGTACCTTCTGGCACGACGAGTGCAGGTTTCACACACTGTTTCACTGTTACGCTGGTTACAGTCATTGTAGGTCCATCTGCATACCGCATGCAAAGATCAATGCTTTTAGCTGGGTTTGGCCAGTACTAAAGTGCTGAACACACACACACATACGCACACACTCCTTTCATTGTGATCAATGGACAACCATCAATTGTTCTCCATAAAAATAAAGCTGAAGTACCTAGAAGGCAGTTTTAAAGTGAATCAGCAGTTCAGAGGAAGAACCTTCCATCTCACTGCATTCAACACATTGAAGCAGTATTCGCTTCTAAAACACACACAAGCTGGTGTGACGTGCTGTCGGTTTGACCAAGGTCTTTGCGATTTATTTTTTATTAGCGCCAGAGTTTTTTTTTTTTTTATTCCTTTTTTTTATTATTATATGCTGCCATGGCAACTGATTCCAATCCAGCAACGTCCTTGCTGCAGTTTTGTATTTTGCCTTGTTAGTTTGCTAGAATGGGCATAACTCTCGTTTTCACTCCTCTCTCATGTACGTACCACATCTGGAAGTGTTTAAGAGAGAACTAACTTTTTATTCTCCAGGCCTCCAACTCCACCCCCCCCACCCACCCCCCGCCCCCTCTCCTACTCTAGGTCTTTATATTTGCTAAAGTTTCGCCTTTTTCTCGAGCACTTTGCATGAACACACACACAGCCTGAACAAGAGTTCTCGAGGACTTACTTGCTCCATTTCCAAATGCAGCACACAGATTTTATCACCGCTTCGAGATAATTGCTCTTGATATTTATGATGGCACTGAGTGAACCTCAGGCCTCATTTTATTGATCTATTGGTTTTGATGGAAAGGATATTTTGACATGATTTATATGTAAGAAACGCTCTATATCTTGGAGACGTCCAGTCTTGCAGATGAAAAATCATGAACTTTATTCCTTCTCCTCTGTGGCATGAGAATGTCTGGCACTTCCCTCATTCCGTGGCCTGATTGAAGGAAAACCCAAACCCTAAAAATACATTTCCAGGCCTGGATTATTGTTGAATATGTTGATGTGAAAAAAGCAGCTCTGTGCACTTGTGTTTTGGATTGGGGGTTGGATTTTTTTCTTCTATTTTATAGCTACGAATCTAAGATGGCAGAGACAACGAAAGCACCAATTTGCATGGTCAGTGGCACTGTTTACACATTTCCTTTCCAAGCCTAGCCGAGGTCCCAGCTGTGTAAGCAGCACAGGCCACTAATGGCTGCAGAGCTGAAACAACAGCGAGCAATATACTGTATCTGTGAATAAGATTAGAGCATGTATGTTGTGATATGTCAATTTTTTAAAGCACGTCGAACTTTCCGGAATCCATAACGTCTAAAGGGAACGTGCTTGTTTTTGGTTACTCTGTGATATCATGTGTTCTTATCTCCCTGGTCTCCTCCCTTTTGATAAGCCTGCACCGTTTCATTTGCAGAGCATGCATGGCTACATGGAGCAGCACACGTCCGTCTCTAAGTGTCTGAAATGGAACATCTGGACCAAAAAGTAAAAACAAAACAGCAAGGGGTTGATTATTTTGGTGAAAGTCATCTAGTTAGCACTTTAAATTTCAGGCGTATTACTCATTTGTCTTGCAACACATCCCACAGTGAAACAATAGGAAAGAGTTTGTAGTTACTAAAGTGAGGAATGGAAATCTGGAGCCAAGAGTCAGTTCTGGGAGTTAAGTGGTTATCAATAGTATGAAATGTTAACCGAATATCTGAAATAATAATGATAATAATTAAGAAAAATGGTGGGTGTTCTTCATCACTATCCTTTTGTATTGCACTGTGGCATTTCAAGTGTGCACACTAGATATTTTCCAATATACATTAAAAATGTATGATAAAAATGCCCAGAAGACACTGCACTACGTAGTGAAAATGCCATGTCACACCTTTTGTTTTTGAAACTCTTGACTCTTGAGCTGCCTGAACACGTCCTGCACATGGCGTCCGGCCTCAGCCCACTTTCCACTCCAGCTACTCTAGCTCTTTATATTCCAGCACTATCACTACGTCTATCACTATGACAACCCAGAACACGGACAAGACAGGAAGTCAATGCCAGGGTGGAATGATGGCCAACAATGGAACACTTCAGCGTCTGTCAGAAAGTCAGAGCAAATCCTAGCATGGAGAAAAAGCTATCTGTCAGCCATTGAAAAGAGAAAAAACAGCGATGTGGAGAAAGAGTCTCGCCTTGCATAGTTTAACTCCTGGCCCAAATTTCATGGAACACGCCATTTAGGAGAGTGGGAACTCAATGCATAGAAAGGTGACAAATTAAGGGAAAATTTGATTAAAACTTTCTCAGTAAAATTCTTTGGCCATCACAAGCAACCATAATGCACTTTGGCATTGATTCGCTTGAATTGTTCTGAATTGATGAGCATGATTCTTCCTCAGTTGGCGGTTTATTGATGATGGCAGGGCGCACTTAACAAACCACTCCAAACTCTCTTCTAGATGTTTAACTGAGTCTGGTTCTTTTTACTAGCATATGATTTATGTTCATTTCATTCTCTTCAGAATGTTCAGCGAGTCCTCGTGCCCTGTGGATGGGGCAGGTTCGTCCTGGATTTCACTCCAATCAGGACAGAACTGTTAATCTTATCTTTTTACTTCAGCTAACGCATAACCGGATCAGTTATTAGAGATTCGGTAAAAGGAACAGTAATAACGCATATTAACAGTGAATAACATTTAACATTAGATTGTTACACTCTTGCACTCACTGCTCATGGTTTCATCATCTCATATCACACACAAACAGAAACCTGTGAGCGTCTGGCCTTGTCGAGAGAGTTCTCCTTCAACACTTTTTTATCAATGACTGTCAAAATCCACATGACTCTAATACATCTCTTTCCAAATCTCCAGCCATAATTTGACGAGCTACAATCACGACATTTATTTCCTCGCACGTTTAGATCCGTTCGGCATGACCCAGCAGAACCTTTCCTGCCTGCGGTTGTAAAAAACCTCCCCAGCACAGATGAATTATTGTCATGCCTAAGCAGCCATTTCCGCCTCGAACTATTCAATAGCTTGAACCGCGAGGCGCTCGAACAAAGCAGAGGCAGATTCCTCAGCGTAAATGAACTTTTGTTAGGTGTTGTTTATATATTTGCTTGCTTTTTTCTTCTTTGACACTGTAATGCTGAAATAATCTTTTTTCAGCGGTGCCATTGTGAAATCGTTATTTTCCAAACATGTTCACAGAAACCATGGTCTAAGGCAACACACAGCATGTCTTCACTTTTCCCAGTCTCAAGCGTCCAGTTAGCGTCTTAAAATATCTCAGTAATGCCTCTGTCTGTAATGTTCTCTGAAATTCCCATACGAGCTGTAATATCAAATGCACAAGAATCACAGAACAGCAAACTCAAACAAACAAACTCGCTCACTCACACACACACACACACACACTAAGTATATAGTACCATTTACAGCATTCAAATCCACAAATGCACAAAGCCGCCGAGCCATAAACCATTCTGGTTTGAGTGAGATACTGGCTTCTGAATGCAGCAGTCGCACGCCAGAGTCCATTTGTCTACATGGCCTTTTGTTGCATTTGCTTTCAAGATGACGAGGTTCCTAGAGACAAATGAATCAGAATGAAAGTTTAATGAAGACGGAAACAAATCAGCAGAGAAGGCTTTTTTTTTTGTTTAATGGAAAGGGCTTTGTTTCTCCTGTAAGTCCTGATGTGTGTGTGTGTGTGTGTGTGTGTGGCTGTTGGTGGGAATGCCAGTGGAGAGACTGAGATAGCCAGGATTCTTGTTTCAGACCGCACAGGCTACAACATTTTCAATTCGTCTTCCTTCTGAGCACACAGATGGAGCGCTTAACACAGACAGCACGACAAGATCTGCTACGCCTCGGTCCTGGAACTGTGTGAGATCGGATGTTTGAGATTAACGAGATGCTGGCGCAGATACGTTCAGCCAGACTGTTGGCTTGTGTAACTGATGTCCATATTTTTAGTCCATTAGGTCTCACTAATCAAGTGTTTATTTCCCTGATTTTGTGGTTTATCAGAACAGAATGTGAAGTTGGAAGTTTTTTTTTTTTTTTATTAAATGTGGTTATGATGAAATGAAATTTATTTTGCTAACAGACATCAAGTATTAAAACAGTGGCTAATGATAAGCAAATTTCAATAATTTCAACAGAGATAAATGATTAAGATTAGATAGACCCCGACAAACGATCTCGTACAGAAGCTGCAATAATTTATTTTTAGAAAAATAGTAAAGTAAGTAAGTTTCCTTTAGTTTTGTTTTTCCATTAAAACATCTTCCGGGAGCTCTAACGTTGTGAGATAGTTGTAAGAACATCGTGATGGCGTCCCCCACACTGGATAACGTTGTTTTTGTAAGTTAGCATGTCTTTAAAATTACGATGAGATAACATTGCACGTTTCTTAAAAAAAGGTTGTAAGAGCTTTGCTCAAGCGCCCAACAGGGAGAACTTGGTGATCGTGGGATTTAAACCTGGAACCTTCTACACTGTAGGCCAAGGTCTTAACCACTGAAATAGCCTTGACCACTCAGTAGTATTGTGTTACGGCATTCACTCAATCATCACTCATCATCATAAAGTCAATGTTGTTCCCATGTCATTTCAGCAAAGTCATTCTGACTTTCAAGAACAACCCAGTACTAATTGTTCCAACATCGTAACATTGCATCAAAATCCATGTATACTTAACACGTATAGACTGTAGTCAAAATGGCAAAATGTGACAGTATGACCAAAATATCATATATCTGTAGCATACAATATAGTAAAAAAAAAAAGGAAAAACAACAGATTTAAATGTAAACTTATGCTATAAGTTACATGAATCATTTAAATATTTTACAGCTTTTAATAATAAGTAAAATATTACTGTCTAATCATGTGCTTCCATTCAGACAGTCAGTTTTGATGGAAAGTGCTCTACAATGCAACATCATTTATTATGACATCACTGGTGTACTGTGATATTACACAGGCATATTGCAGACATCTCATCTGTCTTTTGTGATAGAAAAGCGTGTTGTGGCCGGAATATCGTTTGGCTTCACCATAGTTGTGTTAAGTTGAGAAATGCCGATAGTATACAGTATGTGCGTATCTTTTCCCAGAATGGATTCGAACAAGCTCAGGCTTTCAGACTATAAATGATATACTGTAATGATGTAACTTTGTGTCAGAGTCTTGGTGGAAATTCCGTCTGTGCTGCGTTAAAGTAGCCTGATACCGAGCCGGTGGGAAACATCCACGGGCGAGGCTTGTTTCGTTGCGAGCTTTGAAGACCGCACATGCAGACAAAACAATCAGTCTACCTGAAAATACAACCAAACGTACTTTCTCTATTCGAAGCCCCTGGTGCTTCTGCTTTTGTGCTGGAAATCTTGCATTCCCGCATTCCCCTGCTTTGATGTGGAAGTCTGTGAGTAATTTGTATCTGCGCATTTGCATCGGAGGAGTCGAGGCATGTTTTGTCTGTGCCATCAGTGAAGATGAACTGGATGATCTGGATTTTTTTTCTCCAAGTGGCCTGGAAGCGATGAGAAAGATGATCTGTTTTCAATGGAAAGGCTTGAAATACTGGGTTTTAAGAAGAGTGGAGCAGGTTCTTCCTTAAAGGCAACTTGACATCAAAACAAAGCTAGTTAGTTCATATCGCATAGCTCATGAGTGTCCGTTAATTGAAAGACATAATTAAATACGAGGGACGTTCAAGGCATACCCGGACTTGTAATGAAATTTTAAGAACGGTATGGTTATGAGACGTTTAGTAAAATATTTGTATGGTGCAAACGTTTTAAAGGAGGCCGTATGACGTTCCTGGCCAAGGTGGCTCGGAGCGGGTTGCGGTCGTTCCCATGAGCATTCAGTGAGTGGAACGCCTTATCCTTGAACATCGACAGATAACTTGTCACCATCTTGAATAAAAGATGCATCTGTTTGTGAGAATTGTACACACAATAACTCACCAACACCACTCGCACATAACAAGAACTTGTCTAGGAGTCATTGCCTCATCCCCATACAGTCCTGACCATGTTCCACATGTTTGGGTCATTAAAGGAAGGCCTGGAAGGCCAGTATTTCAGCACTCAGTGAAAACTTTGGTATCCACGCATTAGTGAAAAACTGGGATAAGTGCATTAGTGTAGCAGGGGATTACATAAGGAAATAAAGGTAGTTTTTACTTTTATAACTATGTTATGTTCTGTTGACTTGAAAACCCTTCGCAAGCACCCGCTTCTAATTTTAGTTCGATGTCAAAAACTGGATTTGAGAAAAAAAAATTATTTTCACTTAAAGCCTGCTATTCGGTTCTGTATCATAAATTATCTAGCGAAAGAGAAAGAGAGCGACTAATTAGAAAAGTTTTGCAAATATGAAAGGAATGTAGGTCTGTAGTTACTACCAGGTCCTGAGGGTTGGATCCTGTTATAGGAGGGGAATCCATGACAGGGTGGTGTGATGCGGCCCAACACAAAGCAGAGTTACTGTTACCACCCCGAAGCAGATTCCTTTACTAGAACAGCACACTTCCTTAAAGTGCTTTATTCCTCTTACACCACAGTGATTGCAACTTATTAGTGAATAAAACAATAAAAATGTCATGTTATTCAGCTGTTACATAGTTGTTACATAACTATGTATAATTACGCACATTTATTAATATGGGAATTAAGTGAAACAATGGGTTCCTGTTTCCGCATACTTTATACAAGCTATTCATTCAACGTTATTCCATCATCATGAAGTCAAAGTTGCTAATTGTTCCAACATCCGTAACATTGGCGGATTAACGCCCTCACAACATTTTGACAACCAAAAAATTCCTGCCACGCTGGTCCACATCCAGACTGTGACCTGCCAGAGGAACATCACTGGGCTAGTTGCATAAATAGACTGTGTAAAAAAAGTGACTAAATAAAATAAATAATTAAATGAAATGACACAGTGGCAGGATGCGGAGGACCTACATATGATTATGTTGCATCCTGTTAAACAACATGCACCCCACATGGATTACAGCTACAGTCAGTGCCTTGTCCATTTCTGTTTTTTTTTTCTTTTGTATTAGGATTTAAACTGAATTATGTAACCTTAATTCTATTATTTGCTAACAGCAGATAATTGGATGAATTATCTTATTGAGAGGATGTTTGCCAATATTTATTTATAACCAAAAAGTGTTAAACAATACACATTACCTGTAATAATGATTAAGAAATTGCACAGGTCAATATTGTGATTTTAATTTTTAAGTGATTAATTGTTCTAGTACTGTAGTCTGTTTACACTTGGGCTGAGATTAGTCGGAGCGGCCAGCATGCAAGTCCCTTTAGTATGAGCCAGCGCTATAGAAATGCTAACGCACTAAATACGAAGACATTAATATTACCCTTTTATTAAAATCACACGCCCACTGTCACAGCTGTACTAGTATATAAAAACACCACAACCTTCAAATTTGAGAATTTAACCTCACTGATCTGTTTGACATTCAGTTTCTTGCTTTTCACACGAAGCTGTGGAAAGTTCATGGTAGTAAAATGCTCAGTGTTTCCATTTAATAATTACATTCTCATTCTTATTCTCATCAGGGCAAGTTCTCAAAAAAAACTGCGCATATTAAACCTTCCATTAACATCCCATTTAGATTAATTCACTCTCAGTCAATATGAACGTCTGAATATAGCATCAGCTTTATAGCTGACCTCTGACCCCTGGAAGCATGCGGTCGCACTTAAAGAAGCCTGCCTGGCAGTCTTATTGTCATTCACAGCACCTGTTGTGTGCTGGACTTGTGTGTTTAGGCTTGAGCTCATGTGATGAAGATAAGTGTCCAAGAGGAGCTCGTCTGCAACCGGCAGCAATTACTATGCGCACCGAAAATGGAATGCACATGTGGCGAGGACATGTGCTCTGTACAAACATGGCCCGAACAGTTATTCTAAGAGCTCAGGCCTAATCCGCCTACAGAGCTTTCATTTGGAAAGAAGGATATTTACGATAATATATCAAATCTTTTCTCGTTCACAGAGAACAATAAGAGGTTTTGATGTATGCTTTCTCTCCGTCACAGAGACTGCTGATACAGATTGGGTTTATCATTATACAAGTCATGTGTGTTTTGTGTATGGATTGCTTTGTTCTCTGTCCGAAGGCTAATTGGTCAAGGGGGTTGGGGGTGTAGACGTGTGACTGGACACTTTTGTCCTCAGTGGGTAGAACATACTGTCTTTGTGGTTAGATCCATTTGAAAGCCGTTATAATAGAGGTGTAGACTTAATACTGGCCATCTGTAAGCGAAGCTCGGGCAGAGACAAAGCCGCCATTATCATCTCAACTTAATTAACTCTCTGTCATTAAAGAAAAGCAAAACTTAGTAAATGAATCAAGCTGTGATTTGATTACTTGTCCGCACTTTGGCCCGTTCCGTGTGACACATCAGTTTGTTATGAGAGTTGACTTGGTGGAGTAAAAAGGAGAAGGACACAGGAAATATTCCAGACAGCAGTCGAGTAAAGGAAAAAGAGCTTGCAAATTTTATTACTTTCTCATTGCACAACACCAAAGCCACAGACATTTCGTGATATTCTGTTCATGTGAACAGAAAAAGTCACAGTTTAAAGGTCCCATAAAGTCCCTAGAGTTAATGCTCTAGCTGAAATACGCCTCAGATCATTTGCATTTTTTTCCCCACTCCTCAGATGAGTGTCTATGTAAGTAAACTACTGCTGTGCCACACCCACCAGGGAACAACACAGCTGAGGAACAAGCTGGGGGAGGGGCTATTCTTATATGACGTCACAATAGGGGAAATCTACTGTAATTGAGACAAGAAATGCACATTTTTCTGGAGACACATCTGAATGTCTAAAAATTATTTAAAAGTTTTGCATGATAAGTCAACTTAAAAGAGTGACAAGTTAGATTTTTTTCCATTTCTTAACTCATTTAAGCTGTTCATCTTGGCGCATTATCCAGGAAGTACTGTATATTATCCATTAGATGAGGAATAAAACATAAAAAAAACATTGAAAAAAAAGTAATAGGAAAACACTTAACGGTAATGTTAGCTTTTTTTTTTTATCATTCCAAATTTCCTAAATTCTCAATGCTATGGAGAAATGCTTTTTAAAACTATTGAAGTAGGATTACATGATTTGATAAAAAAAGAAAAGAGAAAAGTGATTATTTTAACACATGTTGTGATTGCAATTTAAACTTTGATATGTAACTAATAAATGTCAAGCTTATTTACTGTATGTGAACTAACAGCGAGTAATTGAACGATTGATCTCATTAAGAGGATGTTTTCCAACATTTGTTTATTATTATCCGGTGTTTATAAAGTAATAATTTATTGCATTTTATTTGCACAAAAGAGCTACAGTATTGTGCAGTTAAATTGCAAAGAAATGTAAATGTCTGCAAACAATAATTGCATTAGAAAAAAATCATGATATGTTAAAATAATTGCACTCTGTGTATCTTTAGTTAATGAGTGAAAAAAATAAATAAATAGAAAATAAGTGCAGAAATAAAACATGTAAATTAGTTAAATCCCTTCTTATGAACAAGCGCTGTGTTTTACACTATTTGTCATGTATTGCATCATTCTCTTCTTTTTTATGTGATCTTAACTATTTTCTCCACACACCCCTGTTCATTAACATTTATGCACCAGTTGAATGGAAAAACACTTGAGTGTTTAAAGGGTTTCAGCAGGTATGTGTTTGTCCTCCAACGCCTATGTCAGATTGAAAATAGCACTAAACATAGGCGTGACCAGAACAGAGCCCTGTGGGTCACCTACACGTGGATTGTTTTACCAGCACCTGCTGTGCTGTTACACAGACACCGTGAACTATTTATCCCTCCAACAACTGAAGTAACAGTTTAGTGAGAAAAAGCATTATTACAGAGACATTGTAATTATATGAATTATATTAATTTTCACATTTAATCATCACACCTAGCCTTGACTTTTTTCAACAGTGGAAATGACCAGTGGGCAGCATTCACTTCCAAACGGGTTTTCTCCTTCCTCGGGCAGGTGCTCTGTATATTATTACTATTCACCTCAGGCACCAGCATGATCTCAGCATGGTCCTTTACCATGTGTTTTATTCCTCTGTCTCTGTTGCTCATAAAAACAGTAGTTAAGTCTGAGAAAAGCCTCTCTACTAAGCGCTTCTCATCCTGGTTAAACTCTGTGGAGCGCCGAAGTGTTGCCAAACCTCAGCCTCTGTCAGTATATGAGTCTTGAATTGTCATCATCTCCGAGAGCAAAGCTGTAACAGCTGGAAGCTTAAGAGAGCAATTTGGATCATCTCTGTCAGAATGGACATCAAGGCCAAGCTCATTCAGCAATAGTTACTCGTTTTTTTTTTTTGTTTTTTTTTCAGGAAGCTTCTCATAGCTATTGTTTAAACTTTTACACAATTTAAGGTGTGGACTAGATTCACTGGTGTGAATAGAGACCCTTTAAACTCTTATCCGCCGTCTTGGACAAATGGCACAGTGCATCAATAGAGCGATCTGTGAAAATCAAATGCTTTTCGTCCACAGAGGGGAAATAAATTAGCACCATTCTCATGTAGCAGTCTGAACCAGAGCCAGCTCTTTATTTCAGAAAAGCAGCAACAGTTTTGAGATTCGTACCTCGAGTCAGCAGATTAAAATCAATTACTGAGATTTGTAACGCGAGCCGAGCATCCGGACCCGTCTCTCCTGGCCTAAAACACACATCTGAATGTTTTCCCCGTGTGAGCGCACCAGAACTCTTGGTTAGTGGTTCATGGATGGAGTGACCACAAGGAGCCTGTAACTCGTGGGAAAGCAGAAACAAAAAGAACTTTTGGAGGATTTCACTGAAGCAAAATCATTTGGGAAGCAATCATTCAACACCAAAACGGAAAGAATAAACTGTTTTATAGTTACATAGTTATATATTTATATATTTTTATATTCAAGCTGTGAATGCCTGTAAATAATTCTCACACATTTTGCAGATTTTGTACCAGCTACGTGTCCCTACGTCCTCAGCCTGGCTGTCAGGATACCTATCTTCCGCTGAAATAGCAGTGAGAGAAAAACAATTATCACCTCCCTACGCTTCAAATTCAATAGAGGGAAAGCGTGACGCACACGAGATGCTGAAACTTGCTCATTCTTTCACACAAACCTCATTATCACGGAATAGTGCCTCGGACTAAAATAAGATTCTTCTACACAAATTAATTAGGGGAGTTATTTTAAGTATAAAACATGACGATGGACTCCATGATTGGTAAAAAATAAATATGCACCCTGGCATACATGGTTATGCTGAAATTCCCCTGTTGTTTAAAAGTCAGTAGGCACCAGGCTGTGCTCGTGGTTCTGTGGAGGAATCCGGTGTTTATTTCAGAGCACAGAGTCCACGGCTAATGCAAGGGTGTCTAGCTATGCTGTTCTCTAAGGACACAGACAGGGCAGTGAAGACAAATCTGACCCAGGTTGCAGGCCATGTGCACAAAAGCTGGTGGTGGGGATGATGGATGGATGTCCACCCGACCCCATTTTTAGACTTGTTTGGGTGGTGGTCTGAAGGCCATAGGAATAATCAGAAGTAGTAGTTGCTGTGCTGTCAGGAAAGTACCTTGGAATGTTTTATGGAGTTTAGAATGTATCTTTAGTGAGAATCTGCTTATTAAACGGTAGCAGTCTGTCAGGCATTAGTTACTCATTGTTCCACATTTTTTCCCGAGAAGAAAAAAGTTTGACCTTTTCTTCACCCGGGCCTGGTCAGGAAATGCCTATGCTACAATCATCTAAAAATGTCTAAAAAGTCTCGGGATTTCATAGGCCTGTGCACCTCCTTAACGCCTTTTTTTAGAATTTTGTGGGAGGGCAGATGGAGAGGTTTTTAAGCAAAGCAACGAGCAGTCCCTCCTCAATTCCTTTTTTTTCTTTTTTTTTGCTTTTTCCATCTGGTCTTCACGTCTGAATAGGGTTCCTGTGGGTGGTCCCTGGGGCCTCTGGGCCAGAGGCTTCCTGTTGCCTTCAGGCCTGCTGCTCGCTGTCTCTCCCTGATGTACCGTGCCTTAGGGGTAAAACGACTTTGATGGATGCTGCATTGTGCTGTGATCAATAAGCCATTTTTGATATATTATCTCATCAATAATCCTTAATATCTATCTTCATTGCAAACCTGTTCGCACCAGTCCGATCCCCTCCAGAGAGTTTCCATGCTGCTAATTCTTTAAGGGGTGCGGTTGGTTGGTTGGTTGGTTGGTTGGTTGGAGGCTGGTATCTGAATAACGGTGTTGTGTTTACATTGAGGGGGAAGGAGAGCGACACGAGGATAGCACTCCTCTCATGATGTTTGTCTTTTAGAGAAAATGTTTAAGGTACTTGTACTTAAACAGCAGCTGAGTCCTTGGGGAAGGGACAATCAGTGATGCAAACAATGCTTTGTAGAGTTGTGGAGTTCTGGGGCAAGTGTCTCCTACCCCATGAGGAAGGCAGTTAACTGGACTCACTGAGATGTTTGCATGGTTCTTTTTCCTTCCCGGAGAAAGAAAAGAAACCGAAGCAGCAGGCTGTCCCCTGTGGAGAGGTGTCGTGTAGATCTTGATCAGCATGGCATCTAAATATGCAAGGGCATGCTATTGAGATTCAAGCAGGGAGGCATGTCGACAATAGCATTCAGACTAAGCTGAATTTGTTACAGATGGTCATTATATTGTAATTCCAGGAGAAAGAAACTCTGTAATGGAAGGATTTGCATTTAGGAATGGGAGATATCTCAAAGTAAACCTTTTCATTGGCAGTGAGATGATTATTCGTTGATAATTATTCTACTCATCATTTCCAGTGTAATCACCAGTTTGGATTTCTCTCACAGTAATTGGACATACTGTCTGAATTAGCGGAGCCCACGTTTAGAGGCTAGCGCCGAACACGTGTCTGGTGTGGCACACGGGGGAAAACAATGCTATCTAAGTAGTGGGGTGGGCGATGACAAAGAAGCTTTGTTCCTCCAGAGGCCTCAAGGTCTCTGCTCCCTACTGACGACTGCAGTGGTGTGTAGGGGAGTTGGGTGTCTCATGAAGGTGTAAAGGTTACAGGTCACGAAGCAGCATTTTTCACATCTGTATGTCTCTGTGCCTTGAGGGCTGGAAACCATGTAGCCGTGTTTTTGACGTGGTTTTACTTTCTCTTAGGGAAAATTTCGTTCACATGCTCAAACCCTTACACTTTATTTCCTCCTGCTCGCTGATCATTTTCTCTGATGACCTCTGATTTGGGATTTATTAAAGCCAAACTCTGTAGAGGAAACCTGTTGTGCCAAGCAGGTAAAAGCATAAATGAGATGCAAGGAAATCATTTGGGGGAAGAAAGGGTCTTTGTAATTACAGGCAGTATATTAGACACAGGATAATTGGCTTGGGTATCACAGACACTGTGCCAGGAAAGTGAGGTTTGGGATTTTGCCTTCTACCAGGTTTCCACTATAAAACAGAGGATAGTCAGTCCAGTAATTCTAAGGAAAACGGCATTGCAGTAATCTTTTTTGCTATCAGTATGATTAGTATGATCATCAGGAAATGTTGAGATAACTTGCTGTAAATATTGGTTTACAGGTAAGGGGGAAATTGTCCTATGCTTGTAATAAAGAAGCATTTTCTCAGAAAATAATGTGTTTTTGACTAAACTGCTGTTTCATGGTTGGTGATTTCCTCAGCTTGAGATGTAGAAGAAAGCAGCTTGAGACCGATTCTTCAGGTGCGATACAGAAATCAGGATGTAGATTCAGATTCCTAACAGTTTAGTCAGAAGCGATAATGGCAAGAAAAACTCCCTAATGCAAGATGAGGAAGAAACTGAGAGGAACCAGAGTCAAAAGGGAACTTCTGCTCTTCACAATGACACTGGCTTATGAATTCTTATAGTACACAGTTAACAGTAGGGTAGTAAATCTTCCTGACTAATTGTGCTGAAATACATTCGGTATGACCAAATGGTTGCTGATAACCGCAGCAGATTCATGTGAGAATATTCACAGAAGTAAGGATGAATCATGGGCGTGAACTGTTTTTGGGAAGTGCAAATCGACAGCAGGAGCTGGAACTGGGGTTAGACCTTTTGAGCTGAAATAGAGGAAGCATAAAGGTACCGTATTTGATACAACAATAGATGAAAGACTTGGACACAAGTATACCCTTTATAAAGAAAGCAGGCTGTTTTCAGGCTGATTCCTCTTTATGGTACACAACACGGTTGGCTACCCTATACGTCCCAAACGGGATGCGTTAGCAGTGTGTAAGAAACACGCGTTGCTTGGGTTCCTCAGTCTCAGTTTCCATGCACCCAGGCTGTGGTATTGGTCGGTCAGAGCTACCTTAACCCTGTCACTCAGAGTCTGCTCTGAACAGCAGTGCGATTGTGTTCCCCTTTCGCTTTTAATGCACATGATATCCTTTAGAGGTGACTAGCTTAGTGTTCTCGACCCAGCGTGTTACATCTGACACAGGGCAGAGCAGCTAGAGGACGAGTTCCTTCACATCTGATCGGAGGCCAGTTTAGTGGTTTCTCTCCTAATTGTAAAGGTTACGTAGTGGAGAAGGAAAGCTGGTCTTCAATTAGAACAAAAAGGTCCTTCTGTTCTGAGAGAGGAAAAAACGAGCAAATATTCCCACCAAGGTTTAAAAGGCCCATACAAATGCAGCACAGCAGAAATTAAGATCAGGTCCTACAATGTGCAGGAGTATTACATTTCAGAGTAACTTTTACAAAAGATGCTTGTTTTAAAGAATTAAGGGTGTACGTTTGACAAGGTCCATATCTACTGAAATCTTGAATTAATTAAACATTTTAGGATAAATCATGCTTTATTTTGTGATGACTTTATTTTCATCAGAGACATAAAAACAGTTCTTTCTACAACAAGGTTATGTTGCCATAAAATGGTCATGTATACCACAGTACGATATTATCATGATACCACGATACGATATTATCACGATACCACAATACAATATTACCATACCACAATACAACAATATCACGATACCCTGATACAATAGTATTACGATACGATATCATTAGGGTACCACAATATGATATTATCACAATACCACAATACGATATTATCATGATACAATATTATCACGATACCACGATATGATATTATCATGATAACAGCCAATTCAAACTGTATTGCAAGTCAGGATTTTATAAATATCCTTTGCTCGTACCATGCCGGATGCTGTGCTGCCTGCCAATGCATGAATAGTTTAGAGCACACCACCAATAGAATTATAGAAGAACTGCTTATTTTTTTTCAACTCAAATGCAAACGTAAGTTTTTAAAAATTGACTTTGGATTCCAAGAATCATGCTGTATCACTGAATCGATTTCCAGGTTATACAGATATCTTTATAATGAAACAAAAATATTAGTTGCTCTGGTTAAGGGCGTCTGCCAAATGCTGTAATTATAAATGTAAAATGTGCATGCATAAGTTTTCAATCTCTTACACAGAACCCGAATGTTAATAACACTGCCACTCGTACATACAGTGCCTACTAATGAGGGCAAACTTTAATTCAAGCCAGTTTTAAGGATATTGCTTTCAGCAGTTAACCTAGCAGCTCTACAGAAATTTGGATTGAATTTTTAAACATCCCTAATGAGCAGTTCAGAGGCACTGTGGGCAAAAAACTCCCTCGGACAGCCATCATCACCACGATTTTAATGCAGGTCTGCTGAGGTGCCATGGAAAGCTGAACAGATCCAATCATCAGTCAAGTCCACACTATGAGTAATTAGTGTGAAGGGCAGTTGTGAAGGGAGCGAAGCCTGCTGGCTGACTTGACCACGATAAGGGCTGCACTAATTAAACCAGGCGGGATAAACCCCGCTTTATTTTTACCTAGTGCTAAAAGGATCAGCACCTCACCTACAGACACAGTTGTTCATTTTAACGTCATCACACACGTATTCCTGCCAGCCTGTTAAACGAGCCTCTTATCTCTATCTCCAAAGGAAGTAAGTGGAGAGGGTGTGAGCACTGAGCTGCCTTCTCTTATTGCTTTGAATTGCCTGTCTATATAGTATGCATTAGTAAACAGCTCTAAAGCAGGTGCTTTCAAATGCCATTAGAGTGAGATATGTGTCAGAGTGAGGATCAACATCTGGAGGGTCTTTTTCACCGTTCCAGGCGCTGATGTGGGATGAGAACACGGCCGGGTGTCTTAATCATGCTCCGAACAATCGGCTTCATGAAGGCAGGTCCTGCGTGACAGATCAGGCTGCGAGGCGTTCGGGCTCGGCCTAATGAATGAACGATTATGTTTTCACACACAGGCAGGTGGCCTTCCGACAAACCCACTCAGACATCAGAGCTCAGGGGCCTCCTGGGTCTTCCAGGAGCAAGACCTTGCACTTAACACCCACTGATACATTCAGGAACAACAAGCACATGTTAGACCAAACATAAGACTGCTGCCAGACCAATTACGCGCCAAGAATGCACACACACTGTACAGCGTGTGGTGTGAGTGATTGCTGAGAGCTCAAGCTAAGGTCCTGCAGTAACCTTGAACATGTGTTACAGGACACACACCTCCTCATTTCCTTTTCTCCATGTATAAACATTTTGGTTGTGGGATTTTATTTCCTTCTGCTGTAGAATTAAGACAACAGTTTGTTGATATCCTGCAGTTTATTTTCAGCGACTGTGGAGTTCAAATCAGCTGATTTGTTTCGGTCACACAGAGAGATAGCAGGGTGTGGGAAAAGTAGTCTGTAGGGAGGGTGTGGAGTCACAGGAGATGCTCTCCATTACGGGATGTTCCTAAACATATTCATTCACATTCTCATTCAACCAGACAGTTCCCATGGCAAAGCTGTTGTTTTTTAATGACATGTATTCTTTGAGGCAGTATGACTAATTGTAGCAGCTTCAAGGATCAGAATATGGAGGAGTTTTAGAGTGTACTAGAAGGTAAGGCATAAAACGTGACAGGGCATGCTGTTACAGGAAAATAATCAAAAACAGGTGGAGGATTTTACAGTCCAGTGTGGCACTCAGCTGGCACTGTTAGCTAAGTTCATTAAAAAAAAACTATGAACCATTTTATAGGTTATTAGTCAGGGCTTTCTGACCAATCAGATTTAAGAATACAATAGCAGAATGGTGTAATAATTCACCCTCAACCCTCAACTGCTCAGATGTATAATAAGATAAAAATGTAAGACGCTTTGGATAAGACTATCTGCCCAATGCCATTAATCTAAATGTAAAAGTTGCATGTTAAAAAGCCTCCGGTCTGCTTTTTTCTCCAAATTAGTCTCAAAACGACTCGCTACACACACTTACTTCAGTCTCAAAACACCACATTTGGTTATTATTTTTCAACGTATTTATGCTTTGGAGGCATATAATCCTACAGGTGGTACACTCTGAACTATTCACACACTTTAACCCCAGATGGTAGGAGAGAATTATTTGAAATTACGATAGAAATAGTAACAATGGCGGACGACAGAGATACATGCTGCTTAGTGAAAAGTGAACTTTTTGTTAACCTTTGGTATTTGAAGTTAGTTTGTATTGTTTAAATGCTGCCTTTGGACTTTAAGTGAGAAAACCTTATATAAGGAACAGGCTACATTTAATTACTCATGTTTAATTCAGTTGGAAAGCTGTTAAATAAGGTCATGGTATAAGACTTTTGTGTAATATATTGACATGGTGTAATACATATTAAATAATACTGAGTACTTAATCATGTTCCTGTAAGCTGTATTTATTTATTATTTATTTATTTATTTATTTATTTATTTAGAGAATACTAGTAGAGCATGTACAGGAAGGGTCTGAGCAAGATTGGAGGCCAGGGCAAGGCTGTGTACAGGCCCCAGAGGAAACCCCATTCCCATTGTGGCACAGGCTGAATGTCAGCAAATACCCCGGCCATGTTCTCTCCGCTTCTGGACACATGCAGTTAAAGGTCATACCCTGTACAAGCAGACAAATTGGCAGTGGGCTGATTTTCATGTTGGCCGCGGTGGCCACACAGATTTCGATCTTTTGTAAGGGCACTACCACTTCTAATTGAATCTCTGTGCGCATGGGCCCGGCCAATGTGTTTATAATTGCACCAATGTGTTCCTCATTTGCAGTTGTGTACCGTTATACCCTCAAACTCAATATTGGCTATTTTTGTGTTCTTACATAAAGCATCTTTTTGAAGAAATACCATATTATTAACAGATCATAACACATTACCACTAACTGCACTGCAGTACACAGAATTAATCTGATTGGAACAGGGCCACATGCTGGAATTTTCAATAATAAACATGCAAGCAATTTCCCATAAACTGATTTTCAAACCTTTTTTTTTTTTTGCTGTTAAAAAAAAATTAAACATATTTTCGAAATATGTCACATAAACGATTGTTACAGGTTTCATATTTCTTTTATCTTATGTTAGAACGATACAGAAGAAGAAAGGCTTTGATTTTTAATGAAGGAACTAAACTAATATTTAAGATTATATAACAGAGCCAGTTATTCTTAGGAGAAAAGTTGTAACAATTAATAACAATATGCAATAAGATAAGATATTTTCTAAGTGAAGAATAAAACACAGCAGGGCATGTTGTTATAGGAAAATAATCAGCGATAAAACTGTGACAGTGCTGAAGCGTTTTATTCCTCATATATCAAGGCAACATGTCAACGCTTACGATGGGAAGATTTATTACAAAATAACATGTCAGACCCTGTATCTGTTTATAATTACATTTCAACTTTGTGGAATGTCATCAAACAACAAGGAGGTGTAGTGTTTAGCACTGTCACCTCACACCTTCAGGGTTGGGGGTTCGGATCTCGCCCCTGGTCTGTGTGCTTAGAGATTGCACATTATCCCTGTGCCTCTGTGTCTGTCCTTTCCTCTGGGTATTCCAGTTTTCCCTACAGCGGTGTTGGATGACTGGTCTTTTTCCAAATTTGCCTGTAGTGTACGATCGTGTGTCTGGAATGAGTTTGCACCCCGTCAGACTCGTGCCTCAAGTTTCCTGGAATAGGTTCCAGGTGCTACACAGGATAAGCGGTATAGACAATGGATGGACGGAAGGTATGTCAACACGTTGGTTACTGTTATCACTATAAGTAGTCAATCCTTTACCAGTCTATTTCCTAATCAATAAGTTTACCGACAAAGCATACAAGCCTCTGTTCCAACAGCTTTTCTTAAAGTTACAGTGTTACCTGACACTGTTGACTCCTTACCTCCTAGCAGTTAACAGCAATTACAAATGATCAAACTATTCATGTATTGTCTAAACAGACAGAATGTAGACTACCGCTGAAAAGTTTAGAGACACTTTCCATTTCCATGGTCGTTGCTGATTTTTATTTCTTTCTAAAGACATTCAAAATATACTATAATAATCTGTTCTGAACAGTCGATTTTGCGATGTGTCTGCTACAGCCTTCATAACCTGAGGTGCTGTTCATTTGTAATTTTTCAGGCTGGGAACTCTTAAATAAACTTTTCTGCAGCAGAGGAAAAGTTTTGGTCTTGCTTTCCTGGGAAGGTCTTCATGAGAGCCGGTTTCATCATAGGTGCTTGATGGGTTTTGCAAATGCACTTGACAGTACTGTTCTTGCAAGAACTATTACAGAACAGCTGACCTTCGTGTCTTAAAATAACGATTGACTGTTGTAGTTGTTGTTGTCGTTGCTTAATTATCTAATTCCATATGTGTTGTTTCATAGTTTTGTTTAAATTCACAAGATTGTTCGGGACTGTAGAAAAATAACTCCAAACTTGTATTTAAACTTTAGACTGGAACTGTACGTGGGTGTGTCTTACAGTCTGAAACAACTTATGACTCAGGAAATGAGGTTTATTTAAGATATTAGTTCATAATACAGATGTTCATGGTTATTAGTTTGTCTTTATTTGCTATGATCACTTTGTTGCCAAGTCATATTTACACACCTGTGTAAGGCATCTACTGTTAATTAAGAAATGTCTTCCCGTGTTCCTGTGTTTTGCATTGAAGTTTGTAGTAGTGTTATAAACAGCGGTACAGCACCCGGCTATAAATACCACATTATGAGTGTAAATCATGTTGACTTTGGGAGAACATAAAGACACTGTTTACAGCAAGCTAACGTTTGTCCTCGTCCAGTGGAATTTATGACCCTGGGATGGCAGACTTCTGATTTGCCTCGGCTTTGTGCTGCTACTATTTATTTCTGTGTATTCCAAACTGAAAAGTTTTCTTTTGGGAAACGCCCTCGTATTTTCCCTTCGAAACCATATCTCGGAATCTGTACTCGATGCAATCATGTTTAGAAAGATCTTTATCCGAGAGGTTCTGCAGAATACTTGGGCAAATGAAGTAGAAATGCACTTCAGTAAGAGTTAGCTTTCTTACCATCTAGATCTGTTCCTTAGACATAAATCATGCCTGGGGTTTTTGCAATATTGCTTTGTTTTTGCTGCTTGGTGAGAGTTCCCAGCCTGTTTCCTTTAGCTTGGCAGCACCTTTTCTGCTAAACGCCAAAGAAAAGGTTTGTCATGGATGTCCCATGCACTAACACCAGTGGGACTGAGCTGCTTTTTGTGTGTGTGTGTGTGTGTGTGTGCAATGATCTTAACTGTACGCTGAGCCTGAGCTTAACTCTGGACTTCCACATGAAAAGCAGGCAGGAAGCTGCTATTTAAGACCACGCTGGAGTAAATACAGAAACGACTCGTAAACATAATGGGCTGAATTCAAAGGGCGTGTGCTATAGAAGGAAAGTGTGTGTTTTCAGTCATACCCGAGCGCACAGAGAACATTTCTCAAAGTGTTTTAACTACACCCCGGTTTATACTGGTCTCACAGCAGACCAGAAGCTATGCCCAGAGCAAGAGATTGATGAAGCTTTGGAAATCTTTCACTTTATTCTATGTTTTGTATTAAGTATTGTTCTCCAGTATAAACTTCGCTGTAATAAAACATGGCCAGCTCTTACGCAATCACCGAATTTGGCAGAGGATCGCAGTACGCTTCATTCTGGCTCAGAGATGCCCTGGGTGGAGCTGTAAGCACAATCAGAAGCCCAGTCTTTCCAGTTAAGCAGCAGTCAGGTCATACTGGGGAAAGTCCCAGTATAGGATTGTGGGAATGGATCTGTCTGCATCCAGCTGTGAGATTGCGACAATAAAATCAAGAACACTAGCGTTTAGGAGAAACTCAAAGACCTGAGCTGGAGGAAGTAGTGGTCACTGCTTTGTATAAGTAGGTGTTAGCTAAGATTATACCTTAGGGCAACAATATAGAGGCAAGTGGGTTTATCTGATTTATGCCCTCATGTCTGGATTCAGTGTCCACGTGAAAATAATAAAACATGTTTTGCAAACAGGATTCGTATGGGTTTGCTGGTTTCGGTCCATGTTTTCTTCAAGGTTACATAAACCAGACAATTGTGTGGCAATTCCTTATACAAACGAACACTCTTGTTTTCTCTTCTCAGCTTACCGTGATGTTGAAATCCTGTGATCTCACCATTTGGAGCAAATCAGAAAACTAGCTAAAAAAAGCCATGTCATTTTTATAAGCTCTCAGTTTACATATTGTAGAGAACCCCCCACTGAGCGAGCTGTTCTGCTCTGTTTTCACAACTAATCCTGCGTAGATTTTCATGGATTTCATTTTAGATTAAATCACGTGGAATGTAATCTCAGAAGGAGAACGAAGCACTCTGCCCCATTATTGCCTATCACTACGCTAAAAGATACAGTACGCTTAAGCAGACTTCTACTCAGGGTCACCGTGTCTCACACGTCACACAAATCTACCTGAAACATGTTTTAGAAAAATCAGTCTTTAGTTGAGTCTTTGAGTGGGAATCTCTGATTTATAGTATCTATTGATTACTTTTTTTCTTTGTCCTCACATTGTCGGTTTGAGAAATAGTTATGGTTATGGAAATGGTTAAATACACTGTCTAGACTTTTCAGTTGTTTGCCATAGTCGATGATATGACTTCATTCTTAATTTAATTTAAACTAACTAAAAAAAACCACGCCAACCAGCTTGATTTGGCATTAAAGCACAACCTTGGCAGCACAACGTTGGATGTTGATCATAACATGAATATACTTCGACTTGAACATGGACACACTGCATTCTCTTTCCCATGTGAACACAAAAAACACATTCAAATATCTTTATAGAGTGAAACAACAGCAGTCACTGAACCAGAAATTTCAGTTAAAGAACAGGATTGTTTTCATTTTATCAGTTTATTTTATCAGTTTAGTGTTCGGCTGCCAATTCCAAGCTGGCTCTTGTCAGTTCCAGTGAAATCACGCACAGCCCATGATGACTGAGACTTGTCGGGACTGGTTGTGCCCTATTTTCTTTCAATGAGAGCTTTTAAGAAGTAAACTGTAAAATATAGTTTGTGCATTTGGCGATACAGGCAGTGACTGCATTACTCACTGTGTATAAATCCGGCAGTAAAAGTTAATGACGCCGCTGTACAGTTGGTGCTCATAAAGAAGGATCTTGGCATGGCGCCAAATAAATCATAAGCGGCTCAGTCGTATTTCGCATCATAAATGATTGAAGTAAATGTATGCATTCGTAACTTGACTGTATCTTAATTCCTCTTGTATCTCCGTAGGTGTGCTGTCTCTGCCGGCTTATTTCAGCCCCTACACTGAGGGCCAGCAGGGTGGAGTGGAGAGCAGAGAGGACGCTTATGCCCAGCTCGAGCTGCGCACCCTGGAGCAGTCTTTACTGGCCACCTGTGTAGGCAGCATATCTGAACTGAGTGAGTTTTACACCCTGTATAGCTGTGGAACAGTAACAAAACTCTTATGCCTTAGGTCATCGCAACGAAACAGTCATTTCCACCTAGACACTCCTTATTTCAAATTAACTCAGTTTGTCATGTTATAGAGAAATTACTCTCCAACACTTTATCAGTTCCTGTGGTTATTAGACGATAAGCCTTTAATAGGACCGGTCCTGTGCTGATCGCACGTGCGTGCCCGAGTGGCGCCTCGATGCATTTGCTCTATCAGCCGAAGATCACCAGAAACCCACTGTAGCCATGTGTAGCTGGAGCTCTCGGGGGGAGGGGTGCACTCTCACATCAGTCATAGCAGCCCTAGCCAATCGGGCGTGTTTGAGCTACATGGCATTTGCAGCACCAAGCAGGGAGCCCTACTCGTCAAATTCTCATTTCATTTTGAGTTGGAATTTATTGTTTGAAAAAAGCTTTGACCTGAAGAAGGTCCTATAGCCTCAAAATGTACGTAATTGTCAAGGTTTTATAATTATTGGTTGGTTATAACTGAAAAGTTACAATGATGGTTTTGTGTGCTGCTCTGAAAAGAAAAAAAGAATCTGAATTAGAATGAGCCAAAATCAATGTTTGCAGGAATCGGTATCAGCCAAGACAAATTGCGATGGTTGCATCCCAGTTGGAAGCGATGTCTTAATTCATAGCATTTATTTAATTTATATCTGACACTCTTATAGAAAATGAATCAACATACTGACCAATCAGAGCTGAGAATTTAACATCTGTTGTGTAAATCTGAAATAACAATCGTCCTATTCAGTCCATCCTATTGTATTTCCCAGAATGCTCGCCTCTATGTGCATTTCCACACCAGTCCTCCTTTGTCTCACCTCTTCCTTCTGTCACTCCGATGTTTTTTTTTTTGTCAATTCCCGGCTCTCCTGACAGCAGGAAACTGACACACTTCATTACCATACAATAAGCGTTCTGACCGCCGTGGTCGAGTCGATCATGTTTATTCATGTACACACCCTCTGTGCGTCACAGCTTTGGGTTAATAATGTAGGCTAATAATGTTTAGCCTTGACTCATCCAAAGCAACAGTGAGCTCATGCTAGAGCAGTAACCCGCCAGGTTTTGTAGTGAGGTGAACGTGGGAAAAGTGATAGCGTTAGCGATATTTATCTTTCCAGGCAGATTACCCCATTATTCCTCCCTCCTGGTAAACACTCCTCATGTCAGTCGCTTAGGAGGAGGACAGAGATGTGTTTACTCTCTAAACATCAAGCTGGGTGAGATAAAAGAGAGAGACAGGGAGAGAGACATGGGGGATGTTAGGGTGTGTGTGAATGAAGAATCTCCCCGTGAGATCAGTTTCAACTAGCAAACACTGGTTAGGTCTGTGGAGCCTGAGGAAAGTGTTAGATTAGTGTGACAGGACATCCTGAGTGCTGCTGAGATGGATATAAGGTAGAGAAGTGGAGGTCATCCTATCTGTCCTGACATCCTCAGGGCTAGATGTGTGTGTGTGTATGTGTGTGTGTGTGTGTGTGTGTATTTAATGGGCTTATTCTGTGTTATGGCTTATGCTGTTTTTAATAGTAACAGATTATGTTAATTATCTATTAATATTTAGTGTTTTGTAGAATAAAATTCTACGCTCCGGAATGTAGAAAAAAATCAATCACAAAACAAAAACCTTTGAATTAGGAAGTGTGTCTGAACTTTTGACTGGGACTGTATATTTTGAAAACATGACCTTCTCCCAGTGGATTAGGACTTTGTCTGATGCGCAGGTTTTTTTTTCCATTCGCCTGTCTTACCTGTCTGTGGATATTTATTTAGCGTACCACAGGAAGAGGCTCGAAGCTCACTGATGTTAGGGGTCTATTTCTTCCTGCACTCATGTGGACACTCTGCTGTTTGTACCTGTGCACAAGAGCGCATTCATCTGAGCCAACAGTACAGGAGAGTCTGTAAGTCTGAGTGAAAGAGCTTCTTGTGAGGGCTTAAAAAGGTTGCTGGAGTACACTGGCACCATCTTGGTACACACACACACATACACACACGCTCCGGGCAGTACTGGCAGCATTGCGTGTAGGCAGTGGCAGACAGTGAAGTAACTGTAGAGTCCTGGCCACCCTAGTGGCAAACAGGGCACACACATGAATCCAGAGCAAGTTCTTGCACTTTTGCTGCACAGAACAACCACATAACTAAAAGCTGAGATTATGTTCATGTTTATTTTTACCTTATATTACATTTTTTGATACTTGAAAGAAACCTGGTTAGCACTGTTGCCTTCCAGCTCCAGGGTCGAGGGTTCGAGTCCTGGCTTGGGTTTGTGTTGCATGTTCTCCCCATGCTTGGTGGGTTTCTTCACATAACTGTCTGTAATGTGTGAATGAGAGTTGGTGTGTGTGTGTCCTGCAATGGATCAGTTCTCCAACCAGGTTGTATCCATGTAGTGCCCCGAGTCTCCTGGGATGTGCTCCAGGCCTCCTACAAAGCTGTATGGAGAATGAGTGAGAGAGTGCAAAAATGTGTCCCCTACATCAAGGGCAAATTAAAAGGAAATAGACATCCGGATAGTAAGTAGGAAGGTAAAGAGACAATTCTAGTCACTGTCAACATCTTGCACCATTATGCGCCACACTATTGAAATAGTAATACTTTGTTGTTTGTGAGACAGCTGGGACAGGAAATGCCTCACATTTCAACTGGTATTACGTCTGAGCCAAAGAATCGATCTAACATGGTCAAGCGAAGGAAATAGTCGTGAACAGCAGGCCCGGCACAGCATCCCTATTGCTTCTGAATTCCCCTAGGAGCCCTTCAGGCACATGGTAGGAGACAAAGAATGTCCTTCAGCTACAAGTGCGGTCCTCAGCTCCTAATTGAGGGTCCCACCCTCTCCCATCCCACACACTCGGGTCAGAAATTAGGCACAGGATAATCACCTCAAACGATTGTTACCCGTCCTCACAAACGGACCAGCCGGCCCACAGCGTCTGTCCTCCAGGGTTGTAGCCTAACACTCACTAATTGCTCCTTTTGTTGCTGTTTTTTTGTTTCTTGATCTATAAAATGCTTTTCATGGTCCATCTGTGGTTCCTTTATCAGGTCCTGATTTACTACACATAGGATTTACTGTCTCATAGAGCTCAAACACTCGTCCTCTGTCCTAATGAGCACTAAGGAGCGAGCCGTAAAAAAAAAAAAAAAAAAATTCCATTTGAATTTTTCCGAATGTTAATGCAGGAATGTGAATGTGTACTCAAACGGTATTCAGGGTAAGGAGAGGAAATTAACCATGGGTGTGTGTACTTGGCTCGGGAATTCGCGTTAAGGAAGCAAATACTTCTATTTTGCATATGTTCCCGTCTGCTGCGTTGATTGTGTAGCTGAATATGAAGTAGCTTTGTAGCATTAGTGTGGAAGTCAAGGAGTTCGGCATCAGGACTGCTGTCTTAGGTTTCATGTTATGCTTATTGAATCATTTCTGATTAGATTTAGTGGGTAATTTTACATACCTAACCTACTCCACTTGATGTAATCAGGTTTTGCTAATCAGTGTGGTTGGACATGACACAACTGGATGGATGAATTCGTAACCTTATTTGGGTTTGTTTCTTTTTATCTAATCACTATGTTCTGGCACTTGTTCAATTCTGAAGGACCATTCCATACTTAGTCATTCAGATAAAGAGCTGTGGTGCATCCGGTTGTTATTTGGTAATCATTATTTATCAGGTAAAAAAAGACAGGCTTTATAAACTAAAGTCAGCCACATGGATAAAAGCCATAATAATAATAATAATAATAATAATAATAATGGCAGCACAGTGGCTTAGTGGTTAGCACTGTCACCCTGCACCTCCAGGTCCTGTCTTGCTTCCCACAGCGGGTCTGTGTGCACAGGCTTTGCATGTTCTCCCCATGTTTGGGAGGGTTGGTTTCCTCTGGGTTCTCGGGTTTCCTCACACACTCCCTTCAGACATGCAGATTAGGCTAATAGGTGTGGAATGTGTGTAAATGTTGACAGGAGTTTGTACAAGATGGGAATAAATACAGTGGTCACCATTGGACTCCAAGGTCCCTACAAAAGTTTAAAAGTTAGACGGATGGAATATATATGAGAGTTTATTCTGAATAATGTTTAAATACGCCATAAGTACACAATCTGTACACATATTACTTCAAGTGTTGACTTTTAAATTATAAACTCTAGTTAGGTCTAGGTCTAATGTATACAGTGCCAGTCAAAGGTTTGGACACAAGTTTGTTTATTTTCTCCATTCTAGAACAAGAATGGATTTTTTTTTCAAAACTATGAAATAACACATATGGCATTAGACAACAACAACAACAACAGTCAGATGTTATTTTAAGACACAGGGGTCAGCTGTTCTGGATAAGTTCTTGCAAGAACAGTATTGCCAAGTGCAAAACCCATTGAGCGCCATGATGAAACCGACTCTCATGAAGACCATCCCAGGAAAGCAAGACCAAAACCTACGTCTGCTGCAGAGGAGAAGTTCATTTAGAGTCACCAGCCTCAAAAATCACCAATTAACAACCAGAACCTCAGATTAGAGCCGTTGTGAAGGATTTACAGAGCAGAAGTGGCAAATACACCTCAATATCAACTGTTTAAAGGAGATTCTTGCATATTTTGGATGCCTTTAGCATGTTTTACAATGTAGAAAGAAATAAAAATCAGAAAAGACTGTGAAGTTAGAAGGTGTATCCAAACTTATGACTGGTAGTTTATTTGATCTAATAAAATCATTTAATACAATATATATGATATATTTCAAAGCTTATTTCACTCAGCATCTCCATAAAGCTTGTCAGCAGACAGAAGCATGTAGCCGTCTCTACACTCTCCAGGTAGACAGCTGCGTTGAATTTGCACTTGATAAAACACGCTGGACCAGCACTAGCAGATGACGCCGCATGCTTCACATGAATCTCAGGACAATCAGGTTATAGTTTAAACAAGTGCTGCTAGTACACATGGAATGTTTAAAGAATACATCTTCCTCACCCCGACTCATACAGAGATGACATATCCATGGGAATAGATTGTAATTACTGCACATATCCTCTGGCAACATTACTTAACTGACATATGTCTGGAATCCTATACCGTCCCAGAAGTATTTCAGACAAGCTATGAGATGAGAGGCTGTCACATCCTTCTGAAAGCTTCTCATGTAATTATGTAGGACACCATAATTAAATCTGGAACTAACACCTAAAAGTAAAATAATACTTTACTTGCCTTCTTGAGGGTATTTAAAATGCTTGTAAAATGCTTATTAAAAAAAAGTAGCATATTTTCTCCCAATTTTTTCATGCTAGTATGTTAAAGTAACTGTAAATATACAGTATTGAACATATAGGTTAATTGGAATAAACCTGAGTCAGTCTTGTTTTTGCTTTTTCAGCATATTATTTATTATTTTGACCATATTCTCTTCCCTCCGATCAGGTGACCTGGTGTCACGGGCCATGCACCACATGCAGCGCCTGGGCTCGGTACGGGTCGGAGTCAGTCCGGCTCGCCATGTCCGCCAACAGCCCGTCTCCTGGTCTCCAGACGCCTTGCACACACTCTACTACTTCCTGCGCTGCCCTCAGATGGAGTCCATGGAGAATCCCAACCTGGAGCCACCCCGAATGGCCCTGAGCAAGGAGAGGTAGGCCCCAGAGCACCTTTTTCCCCTTTAGGCTACATTAATTAACACCTGATGGCCCTGCATATATACATGGGAAGTGGAAGAAACCACGTAGCCTGAAGGGAGGATTAGATGTGGTAATTATATGGCGAAGCTGTGAAGTTCTCCTTAATTTCCCATCTCAGTGTCTTTGTTGTGGGACTTTCTTCAGTTAGGAGTTTAATAGGGTTCTCTCTGAGGTGGTTTATTTTAACACCCGGGTGGAATCAAGGAGATGATTCCACCCGGGTGTTAAAATACTGCACTTGCATCATCTCCAGTAAGGCAACGTTAACACATTTCTAGTGTTTATATTGTATTGTGGTCATGCTTTTAGGTAGAAGTTTGGTGTGAATGACTAAAGCCCCATCTACACCGTATCTCATAGACTGATGCATGGCAACAGTAGGAGAACATTCCATCTAAACTCTAAACATTTAAGTTGAAAACGCATTAAATGCACGATTAGGCATGCATTACTTTCAAGTCCATTCGTTTTATGTGAAATGCATGTACTGTATTGTGCACCGACAAACACGATTTTGTTTCATATAGACCCGTATAGCTCCTCCTACTGTACAATGCCTCCTATTGGTTGAAACATTTCCAAGATGTTCCAAGAGTTTTTACCATACAATAGAGTGAACCCAGCACTTGTTGGTGCATGTTTTCTGTCACCACATTGTTGTGCTTGTTTAAATAGACACAAGGAACAGTTTTAAACCCAACAAATATTTAATGCAGTAAGAATAATGCCGTAAGAAAAAAGAGCACAGAGAGCGGTGAAAGCAGGTTAACTCAACAAAGCCCTTCACATAGATTCTTTAGACAGGAGTTCTAGGATTTTTACAGGAACGTAACAATAGGATCAAGACGTTACTGTCAGACCTAAAAGGTGACCTTACACCAGACTGTCTTCTCTGCTCTTTTCCTTAAGCGATGAAGCAAAAGGGTTTCATCCCTGAACACAATGATAGAGCGCTTCCTAAAAAAAAGGCTGGGATTAACCTGTCAGCAGCAGCTTAACGAGCTGCACCAACTTAATGACCACAGATTACTGCAATAGGGAGAATCCAGGTGGTGTACATTTCTTGTCACTTGTACCTTACTCTAAACGCTAAATCCTTACTCTGATTGCAAACCTTTTGCATTAAATCCAACTCGTATCGGCAAAGCAGCCTGCTCACACTCACGCCAAGTGCATGTGCTCAAGAGCGACGGCCACATGACGCTTTGATAGTCTCGATGATGACTGTTAAGGCTTGCATGCTGTTTGTTAATTACTATCAGAGACTGTACACATTAAGCAGAGTGTAAGGCGTTTTCTGCTGCTGGCCTCGGTGCTGCGCAGCAATCGCAATCTAAACAACAAACTCCAGCGGAAAACAACAAAGGTGCAGCGGCAGCGCACTTCAAAGAGCTCAACATCTTCAAGATAACAGCACCCAGCAAGGATCTGCAGTATGTGTGTGTGTGTGTGTGTGGTAGTGGAATGAAAGCCCTGGCAGTACCTTAACTTGGGCCTGGCTCCTTACTCCCAGATTCCCCAGCATGCTTCTGGTGCTATTAAATAAGATATTAAAGCTTTGTTTGAAACTCAACCCGTGTGTCTGTGGCACGCTGTGTGGTCCTGACACAGCTCAGTAATTGTAACGCCACTGTTCAGGGTCTTCCTATCATAAGCTGGGGTTACTGTGACACATGGATGTTTTACAACAGCCCAAGGCATGTCTGTTATGGAGAGGAGGGAGAGTGAAAAAAAAGAAAGAAAGGCAGACAGAAAGGGGGCAGAGGGGTGAAGAGGAGCTCTTGGTGCTAAGCGACGGTGGATGAATGAGAGGCTGAAATGAATAGATGACACACTGACCCTCTTTCTGCCTCTTAAGACATAAAGCTTATACATGATGACTGCTGACACGACGTGCCTGCTGATTAGCAAAAGAGGTGCTGATTGATTGGAACAGCTTTATAAACCCATTATAAATACATGTGCATTCATTAGATAAATAACTTATCTCCAGAAACTGGGTGAAACCTATTCGACAGAGACACAGCATGGGCTGGTCCACAGTGAAAGCATGCATTTCTCAAGGATTTTTACATTAGTGACTGTGACTCACATGAGTGAAGCTTATACTACATAAACATCCATTCAGATCACACACTCCCACTTTCTCTATGTTGTTGAGCTTTATGTAAATCCATAGTAAAAGATATAACACTTTTCATATACGTTTCATACAAACGTCTGTAATTTCTTTTGATGTGTAAAGCTGCAATTGTTAAAAGCACTATACAAATAAAATTGAATTAAATTCTATATTATATTATTCACTCTATACTATACAATTCACTATATGTCTTTTAGTTGTGCAGTTTCTTAAACAGGTTTGTATGGTAGTGGTTTCTTCGTTGCTCTAATTATTAAACTGTATTCTAATAACAATTATACCAAAATAGATTACATCTCTGGTAATTAATCCCTGTGTTTGTACATTACTGGGCCGAACTATTTTTGAAAATATGTAATGTCGACTCATTTTTTCCCGATTTTAGTCATTAAAGCTCATTCAGGATTATTTTAAGCTTGTGATTATCATTTTTTCTTCAGGAACCACTTTGCATCTATAGTCAGTCGCGAGCGCACTCGCTGTGAGGTAGGCCTGCTCCTTGGATTGGGTGCATACTAACATTCACACACTCGTTCACACCTAGGCTAGTCAATCACAGCCATTACACCCACCGACATGGTTTTAGGAGGTGGAAAGAAACCAGAGAAGCCGGACTAAAGCCGTTGTGACAGCATGCGAAACTCCAGGTTTCAGTAACCTGAGCTTGGAGTCCCTGAAGCTGTGAGCTGGCAGGTGTACCCAATGCACCACCAACTCGGTTGCCTGTGAATGATCTCAAAAGTCAATTTCAGTTACACTGTGAAAAAGAAAAACAATACATAGAACATGCAAATTACATCATGATAGGTAAAAAGAAAAATTATGTATAATGCTTTTTTTTTTTTAAATGGCTTGGTTTAAAGTAAGCAGTCAGGAGTAACATAGTGGTTAAGGCATTGGCCCACGATTCAGAAGGTCGTAGGTTCAAATCCCATGACCACCGAGTTGTTCCTTTTGGGCCCTTAACTCTCAGATGTATAATAAGATAAAACGTCGCTCTGGATAGGGCGTCTGCCAAATGGAAATCAACAGGTTTTATTCAGATAAATCTGCCTGAGTCCACGTCCTTCCAACAAGCAGTTGTGTAATAAGGGCAGTGCAGACATCAGCCTGATGGAAGCCTAATCGACAGCTGGGCGCTATTTATGTAAAGGATCATCTAGCATTTGCTTTCACACGTACATAACACTTTTAAATGTTACACAACTGTGATGTAGAAATTTAAGATTGACTCATAGGTCGACTGGCTATATTTCTTACAAGCTTTATCGTATGAGTATTAGTAGAGCTAAAATTATATTATATTCATTGAAATTCTGTGTCCAGTAGGTGGTAGTGATGCACCAACAGCCCATAAACTTATAAGTACTGTAAAAGAGCAAGCAATGCTCTAGCGAAATGTGGAAGGTGGAAGTTGTTTGCGTTTTCTGGAATATTTTTAAAGAAACTTTTATTCAAATAGT
Organism: Clarias gariepinus; assembly: GCF_024256425.1. Lineage (NCBI taxonomy): Eukaryota > Metazoa > Chordata > Actinopteri > Siluriformes > Clariidae > Clarias > Clarias gariepinus. The sequence continues at coordinate 18,572,981 of NC_071101.1, read as the reverse complement.
TCAAAATGTGTGAATCGATTCTGAATTAAAATATTTATTTGAATAAAAGATTGATTAAATTGCATAGCTTTAGTATCTAATAGCTTTAGCGACTTATGGAGAAATATAGTACTGAACACACACAACACATTCTGAGCAATAACAGAAAGCTTAAGCTATAAAGGAGAAGCGCGCACCTCATGCTTTAGGAACGTCTGAGAGAACCGACTCAAACAAGCTTTGTCAGCACTGAAGAGTCTGGCCAAAAAACAGTTTTGGTCTGAAATGTTTGTGTCTCGCCTAAACTTTAAGCAAATAATCTCAGCTCCTCGTTCTGTAAAAATAACACAGGAATTAATCATCACGTTTCGCTAAACCACATGAAATTTAAGAGCGTAAAGGAGAAGAAAAAAAAGAAGTTGAGGCACAGGGTGTTCTGAGTACAGAGCTGTGTGACGGTTTGGAGTTTTCAGCTAGCAAAGTGTGTGACTCAACGCTGTTATAGCACGTCCTAAACATCCAGCGAGCATGCAGAGCGTGTGGTCTCTGTGGTTCAGGTCTAATCACAATCACACATCTGAAGTGTGACCTTCTCCCAGAAAGAGCCCCCTTATTACCCATCCATTGTGTGAGTGCAGGAGAGGCTAATTAGCATGGAGCACTCTCCGGTTTCTGAGCCCCGTACCCGAGCGCGCTTTGATGTGGCCCGTGGAACCGACTCAAGTTTCAGGGCGTTGAACTTGAGCTCTAGAGTCAGATGCGAGGGTCGTGGTCGAGGTGTGACCCAGGGCCCGAGCGTGTGAGAGCACCAGGGGCCCACACACGCCCGCCACGTATACGTAGCATTGTAACCCCCGTGGCAAGTGAACAAAGGAAAGGGTAGAAGTGTTCGGAAGGGCTCGAGTTTCACACTGCTTGAGTTTCATTCAGATAGGAGCAGGTCACAAGAGTGGACTATTCATCAAAAGTGTGCATGTGTGTGTGTTTGTTAGTGGGGGTGCCAAAACAAATTCTCGATTAGTTGTTTCCAAGCCTGAGAGCTTCTGAATGATCGATAATCGCATTTAGAGATGGAAAAGTGCTGGAGGACGGACTCTTTGGCAAGATGCCTTTTTTTCCTTGCTGATCTGATCTTTCTAGTAGTGCCTGTCACTGTTTTCAATCTGTTACTCTCACACACTGTGATACACACACACACACACACACACAATCGAACCATTGTGTTCAATTCCAGATAATGTGGTGAAATTAGACAGCAATTTAAAACACATACAAGTCATTTACGGTGGCACGCACTGAATCAGCACACACACACACACACACGCATATTTCTGTATTGTTTTAGGGAACTGTGCAGAACATCTACAGGATATGTTCATTTCCAGTCCAAGTCTGTCATTTCAGCTCTTAATTACAGCGAATCACACAGTTTGAGGAAACAGGTCCACACTTTAAATGGTTCCATTGTCAGTACGACCCTTTGGATTAACCCGCACTGTTTGTTTTTCATGTACAACACTATAACAGTGGATTTCCCTGTCAGAGAGTGTTTATTTCTCAGTGTGGGGGTGGGCACTACGGCCGAAATATCATCCATCGCGACCAGGATTCTGATTATTTAACACAGCACAGACTAAACAAATTAACATTTTTGTACAAACATATATTAATAATTAAATATGTTTATTCTAATCGAATGTCTAAAAATATCATAATTATAGTATAATATTGCTGTTTTTTACGAGAAAGAGTTAAAAAACGATCAGCACTTAACACTCTGGTTGTATTAAAACGTCCGTCAGCCGGACTGTCTTCTCAGCACTCGCTTTCCGTTCAAGGCTACTGTCTCCCCAGTCACTGCTGTGCAGGTGTGAAGGTGCGCAATCAGTTCATTTGTAACTGCACGAAAGAAGAGCAGCGTGCAGTGATTTATTTGTGCTCTGCATTAACAGAAGCGTTTGGAAATCTGCAAACGATTTGGACCAGCACTCTAAGGAAGATGAAAGTTTCTTGAAGAGAATCATGACTGGTGACAAGACATGGATTCATCACTGCAGACTATGGAACGGAAACATCCTTAATCGCTGACGAAGAAAAAGTTCCAAAATCAAACATCAGCTGGAAAAACGATGCTTACAGCGTTGTGGGATTCTCAACGGCGGCCAGTATTGGAAGATTATCAGGAAAAAATGGTTAAACAATCAACAGTGCTCGTTATGGTGAGTTGCTTATTCAAGAGCTAAAGCCCTAAACGTCGGATTGACCGCAGAGGGCGCTGTGATCTTGCATGACGATGCACATTTCCATGCTTCTGGCCACACTGGTGACAAAAAATACTTTTGGAAGATTTAAAACATCCTCCCTATAGTCCTGATCTCGCTTCATTGGACTTTTACCCATTTGGTCCCTTGAAAGCAGGCCTACGAGTACAAAGATCCACTTCTGATGAAAAAGTGAAGACAGCAGTGCATTCTGGGTTAGCGTGACACCGGGACACTGTGTTATTTTTCTCCTCTGTTGTTGTTGATAGGACTCATTTCCCTTGCGCATGTTTGCTTTTTTTAATGAGTACCTCGTTCCACCCCGTGTGCTTCATTTGCATATGTCTTGTTAGACTGACAGGCTCTCAGTGGGCCGTCTGTGTTTTACCATGTCCCTGCTGTCACACCTCCTCCCCAAGTGCAGCCCGTGTTGCATTCATTTTTAAAAACCCTTTTCATGATTTATGTTAGGATTAGAAAAGGGTGAAGTTGAGTGTATATCACGGCTGCCGCTACAGATGCAGCGCTAATCTAACACACCTGCTCCGGGCTTCAGTATCACTGGAGGAAGAGAACTCTCGAATCTCCAGCTGCAGGTTTTGATCCGAATATCCACCGTAGGACGAACTGTAGTGATCAGGGACTCAGCACTGAGCTGGATAAACACATTACAAGGAAATATGTTGCTCAAGATGATGGAGAGTAATAAGGCTTATTTAGGACACATTTACTTCCACAGTGATCGCCATGAGCGTTTTGGGCAAAGGATCTATTTATGGTAGGCATTAAAACCACGCAAGCTGTTACAACGCGATAAAGCTTTTGCAGCAGACACTATTCACAGCAGTTATTCATACAGTTAAATTTAGAAACGCAGGGTTCTTTGGTTTATATGAGGGCTGTTCAATTCAAACCGGGACTAGTGATGAATTTTTTTCATGAATGAAAGTGTAAAACTAACTGACATTTACTTCCAGCACAGTCTGCACAGAGATTCTCAGCAGCAGTAAAACTTTTAAATAGTGCCAACACGATTTGAGCACGGCCGAGGTGGCTCGGGGCGCACTGCAGACCCATCTTTCTGTAGAAACTCTACAGAAAATTATTTATAAACACCACTTTTACATTACAGGAACTTAGCTAGGAGTTATTGCCTCATCCCCCATCACTCCAAGCTATTTCTGCATATTTGGAACATTAAAGGAGTTCCTGGGAGGCCAGTGTTTCAGAAGTGATTCAGGCAGTTCTGATCACAGCAACCATAATAATGTCCAAGCACTAGTAATATGCTGGGAAAAGTGCATTAGTGTAGTAGTGGATTATTTAGAAAAGGTAGCTTTTACTCTCATAACTGTGTTCTGTTATGCTGTGCAATTAAAAGTCCCGGTTTGACTTGAACACCCCTTGTGTTTTCGAGAAAAAGAGTCCCAAATTGGTCCTTTTACAGCAGTAGATTATTCTTCAACGCTACAATGTGCTACCCAGTTCTGTGTTGTTGGCTGTCCATATTTCAGACTGACTGCCTAAAAACTGCAGGCTAAAGTGATGTAATAAAAATGAAGAATTAGTTAGCTAGTAAAGTCAAAGTGTAAGACAGTAAAACGTGAAAGTGTTGCATGCTGGTTTTGCACGATCACTAAAAAATGCATGCTATCAATCAATCAACTTTTATTGCAAGTTGTGTTGTTCTGAAAAAATAAATCGTTCTCTTATTCAATTTTACGTTCTTTATTTAGCTCATAACTGTAAGTTCCTGATTCTGAAAAGATTCTCAGTTATCTGTGCGCAATAATTAATCCTAACAGAAACTGGTTTACCGTCAGCTTGAGCACCGAGTCTAGCTCGGATTGGCCTAGTGTAGGATTCAAGATTAAGAGTTTAGGATTTGTTCCATTAAAATATAGTCTGCAAACCTTTTTTTTTTTTGGTTGTCATCTGATCTCTTGCCAAGGGTCACTCAAAGTTGAAAATAGTTTAAAGGACCCCTCTAAGCTGAAGGGAGCACTAGATGGATGCTTTGCTCTACATATCCTCATTTAATTCTAAATGTAAAACTAGCTGTTAACTCTGTTCAAGTTCACGCATTAAATATATCATCTGTAATTTTTTGTAGTAGTAAATTGTATATAATATAAATAAAACCTTCAAAAATAATGAAAAGGTTAAAGCTTTCCAAGAGGCATACTCATGATGACTTCAGAAAGGACTACAGCCAAAGACTCCCCCTGGTGGCACACACACGCTACTGCTTTACCTATGGACTGAGAGCAAAGAACTATAACACTTCACTTACAAGTTGCACATACAAAACCATTCCAGGATAAGTTAAAACAACATGTCTTTCTAATCGTGTATACATGTCAAGTCTGTATACACTTACCCAAATTGTTTCTTCCTTGTGGTGTTTTTAGTTTGACCCCATTTTCTCATGTTATTTTACACATCATACTTCTCTTGTCTCTACAGCTGACATTATTTAAAATCACTCGTCTAATAATCGTGCTGTTGGCTTTAAAGTCTCTCTGCAAACTCATCCTTTCAGCACAATGCATGCACTATTAGAGCCGAGTCCGGTCTTGTTTAGACATAAGTGTCTAAAGGAAAACACACACGCGGAGAGTGTATTCATATGGTCAGTATGTGTGTGTGTGTGTGTGTGTGCGTGAGTAAGTGAGGTAAGAGTGTGAGCAGGAGCAGCTGTGTATTTCAGGATGTGTGATGGTGCTGAAAGCCAAAGTCCACCCTGTACAGCCTCGTCTCAGATCCTGTATACAGGAGCCCAGTATTACACATGATCCATGCACAGGTTAAAGGTGCGGTCAGTGGTTTTTAAGTCAGAATCTATTTATTTACTAATATTACTAACTGTTTCCGTCCGCACCGGTGTGTTAAAGTGTGTGTTAGTGCTTCAGCTGAAAAACCCATCAGATCTTGCATTTTTCATATCTCAAACCCTTCATTTCACTTCTCTTGCAAATGCACCGTTTGTGTTTATGTAAATGAGCTCCTCGTGAACCACGTCCCTCCAGAGAACAGCAGAACCCGAGCAAGCCAGTGGATTGGTATGTCTTTTATGAGGTCACAACAGTGAGAAAATCTAATTGGCCTGTTTTAGCCACCAGGACAAAAAGCAGGGAATGTTGTTGGATTGGGAAATGATCTGAGCATCTACAAATGACTTAAATGTGACTTTTGTATAATAGGTCCCCTTTAAGTTCCATTCATTATGTTTTTTAATTTAGGTTAAAAAGCCCCAAACTCGTTAATTACGAAATTAAAGACTAGTTTGCGTTAATAAATACATATTGGACACAATTATGTAGCTATTGTTACATGGTCCATCAAGTACCATAAAAAGGTTCTTTAGTTAAGTTCTTTAGTCCCTATGAGAATCCCTGAAGTGTCTACAATTTCCGTATTTGACAAACAGAAAGGAAGAATTTATCCACATACGTTGTTCATAGCGTATCAGTGCGTTTATCTGCGACGTGTGTGTCTCCCGCACAGACCCTTCCTTCTGCTGCCGCCCCTGATGGAGTGGATGCGCGTGGCCATCGTCCATGCAGAGCACCGCCGCAGCCAGTTAGTGGACAGCGATGACGTGAGACAGACAGCGCGCCAGCTACTCCCAGGACTGGACTGTGAACCCCGACTGCTGAAGTAAGATCTTCACCTGCTCTCTATGCATTTCACTTTTATATAAATGAGCAAAGGCTAGACTGACTTTTTCCTCATAATAAGCCCATATAAACATTTAACACATGTGGTAGAAGTGCCACACTTGAGTTGGCAGAGGAAAGGGCCCACGGTGGTGAACAGCACAGCACATGACCTCACTCCTGCTCTGGCGCTTAATTCATTACTCTATCAGTAGACGAAGACCATCTGTGAAACCCTCAGACTTTAAACACCACACCCATCTAGTGATTCGGACCACAGGCTGATTTTTTTTGGAATGTTTTTAAGAAACAAATACACATCTTTCGCCTCCTCTCCGGTTTGTCTAGTTTTACATGCTGTCCTCCCTTTTCACTCCCCTTCATATTTTCTCACTTACATTATCTTTATGTGTCATAACTGACCCCAGTGCACTCTCTCCCACCCTCTACCCATCATCTCCGTCATCTCTCTCTCTCTCTCTCTCTCTCTCTCTCTCTCCAGGCCAGAGTGCTGTTTCAGTTCCTTCAAACGGCTGGATGCCAAAGCCGCCACTGATAAGTTCCAGCTGGATCTGGGCTTCCGCATGCTCAACTGTGGCCGCACAGATCTAATAGGCCAGGCCATCGAGCTGCTGGGGCCAGACGGAGTCAACAGCATGGACGATCAGGTATTACACACAAGGCGGTTTTATAGGCATTATATTCATGACTTATGTTTCGAACGCGGTCCATATTGAGCTTTGACAACAGTATCCATCTAACTCGAATCAAATTTCATACCCGTCTCCTTCTCCTGCTGTGTGTGTGTGTGTGTGATGCAGGGCATGACCCCACTCATGTACGCCTGCGCTGCTGGAGATGAGGCTCTGGTCCAGATGCTGATCGACGCCGGGGCTAATCCGGACCTAGCGGTGAGCGCATTCAGCGATGATGACTGCTTAGATTGCGCCATGCACCGTGGTTTTACTGCATGCCAAGAATGTTACCGCTATCTTTAAAGATTTCAGAGGCCTCTTGCTGATGCTTTCTGTACTGCAGTATTTTAAAGCTGTATGTTGTTTCTACTAGGTGCCTGCGTGCTCTCCTAAACACCCCTCCGTCCACCCAGACAGTCGCCACTGGGCAGCGCTCACGTTCGCTGTGCTGCACGGACACATCTCTGTGGTGGAGGTGAGCCTATTATTTATAGACTTTGCATTTAAAATATTATAGACTGCAGTGTGTAGACATGGTTAGAATTGTTACATATTCATTTATCTTTTTTTTTTTATGTGTGTGTGTGTGTGTTTGTCAGCTCCTCCTGGACGCCGGGGCCAATGTGGAGGGAGCCGCGGTGCGTAACGGGCAGGAGAACTGTGCAGACACACCGCTCCAGCTGGCATCAGCAGCAGGTGTGTACCCGTACTCATTATACACTGGCACATCTTGCCATGCCCTGAGAATTGCACACTCCTCCTTCTCTGTGTACTTTCTCTATTTGCCACTCTCGAGCTCTTCTTTTGCTGAAATGCCAGAAATAGCCTCGTGTTGGCAGATTGCAGAAGCCTGACAATGAATTAAGCAACAGGAGATGACTGAATCCGGTCCGGAGCGTGCTCAGTGTGTGTCATGCTATTTACAGGGTGCGGTGCGGGAGCTTGTGGCTGGGTGATACTTTATAAAGTGTGTGGAGACATTCTGTGCAGGGATTTCAGAGAGGCCATACATAGCTGCACGATGAGAAATGCCATATGCTCCCTGTACAGCTGCCTGTGCAACACTCTTTCTAACCACCAATTGGGAGATTTAATTCGAATCGCTTTTTTCCTTTCCTTCCGTTTGCGTTTCTCACTTCATAATCTTATTGTCATTTTATTCTCACCCATGTTTTATTTCTTTTCCAATTTTGTTTTCTGCAGGGAATTATGAGATGGTGAGTTTATTGTTGGCGCGGGGGGCCGACCCCTTGCAGAGGGCCCGGGAGGGAAACACACTAACATCATCGCTTTATGAGGACATGAACTGCTTTAGTCACGCTGCTGCACATGGCCACAGGTACACTCTAATAATGAGTTTCCACACACACACACACACAGACGCACATGCACAGTGTACCCCCACACAGAAGGAAGTGATTACACACTTCTAGTTCATGTTTGGATTTACCCCCTACAGACAGAATCCAGGGTGTGTGTGTGTGTACATCATGCCTCCCAGAGTCCAAAAATCCGTCCGAATTGCCAAAGTTTTAAGTGATGTCATTTCAGTACCACTCCAACACGTTTGAGTAAAAGCAACTATTATTAATTTCTAATACATACTGAAAAACTGCAATGTCAAGGAGTATAAGCAGAGACATAAAGCGTGTATCTGTTTAGATAGCGTACATGATAATAAACTGGTTTTGTAACAGACAAGAAGCGTTCATCTATAATAAGTGTGACTCTTAAAGCAAATGCCCTGAGACGGATTAACACCCTGTCCTGTCCAGTCCCCCCACACGGTCCTAAGTCTCCACACACACACACACTTGTGAGTCACTTCCCGTACAGACTCATCATGGCCATGTCATTGCCTGTGTGACGTGATATGTACTGTACACACAACCTGTTTAAACCTGTGAATGTGCCCGTGCAGGTGTAAACACGTGTACACACACACATACACACACCTGTTTGTAGACGATGGCTGTTCATATGAGACATAAACTGAGACATAAACTATAATTAAACCACAAGCATAATGTTGTTTTGTTGCTGTTTCTACAGCCGTACACCATCACCTCCAGTGTACTACAGTGATACTACCATACACACAGATCACAGCTTGTATTTTTAAAAGTCAGTGTTTCCAGGTTAACCGTTCTGTCTCCCCTCCCTCTCGGCTACAGGAACGTCCTGAGGAAGCTGCTGTCTCAGCCACAGCAGGTGAAGGACGACGTCCTCTCTCTGGAGGAGATCTTGGCAGAGGGGGTGGTGGGGGCGGTGGAAGAGGCGCCGCCCTCCGAGGGAGGACAGCCCCGTCTCTGTAAGGCCCGCATGAAGGCCCTGCAGGAGGCGTCATTCTACAGCGCCGAACATGGCTACTTGGACGTCACCATGGAGCTGCATTCTCTAGGTAAAGCCCTGTAATGTTGGAACTTAAAACGGACTTTCTTTTTGCAAGATTTACAAATATGAGCTTTTGTGTGAGTATTTTTCTTATTGGCATCAAAGTAATGTTATTATTATTTTTTATGGATGACCAATATGAGGACAGATGTTTAATAATGTATTATTCATTTAGATTTTTATCCTTCACACAGTGGAAGTGTGTTATTTATTTTAAACTACATCGCTGTTGAATACTCAGTACTGAATGGACAGATTTGTTGTCTTTGGCAGTAGTTCTAGTCACAAGGTTTATTATATATTATATTATATATATTTTTTAGTTAAGGACTTAACTGTAATGTGTGCGGAATGGTCTTCTTCAAGGCAGCATATTGTGCTCCAAAATATATATCAATATTAATGCTCCTTAGCACCAATGGTGCCGTCACAAAAGTGCAAGTTACCTTTGCCAAGGGCACTTACACAACCCCATAACCTGACAAACCCTGGCTTTTGGACTTTGCTGGTAACAGTCTGGATGATCCTTTTCTTTGGTCCAGAGCACGCAGCATCCATTTCATACTGACCATAGTACACGTTTCTACTGTGTGATGGTCCATCCCAGATGCCTCCAAGCCCAGAGAAATCAACGGCGCTTCTGGACACTGTAAACATAGGGCTTCCTTTTGGCACAGTATGTTTAAACTGGTATTTGTGGATGTAACTATGTATTGTTGTTTTTGACAAAGGTTTGCCAAAGTAGTCCTGAGCCCATGTGGTGATATCGCTTATAGATGAATGACGGTTCTTTAGCAGTGCCATCTGAGGGATCAGAGATCACAGTAGTTTAGCTTAGGCTTGCGCCCTTGTCCTTTATGCACTGAAATTCCTCCAGATTCCTTGAATCTTTTAATTATGTTATGCACTGTTGAAGGTAAAATATCCAAATGTCTTCCTATCTTTCCATTGTTTTTAATTAGATTTCAATAATTTTGTCACGTATTTGTTGGCAAACTGGCGATCCTTGGCCCATCTTTGCTCCTAAAGTACTGGACCTTTCATGGATGTTGCTTTTATACCAAATCATAATAACGATCACCTGTTGACATCACATCATTATTTAATCGATTTACCTGATTACTAGCCCTAAATTGCTCCTGTCTCAACTTTTTTTGAAATGTGTTGCAAATTTAGAAATCACTACTGTCTTTTTTTATTTCCGTTTTCCATACTGTCCCAACTTTTTCTGATTTGGGGTTGAATTTACACACAACTTTATGTACAGTATAACAAGTGTTTAAGATGATCTGAAATAAAACTATTGGAACAAAGTCAATTCAAGGCCAGAAAATTTACTCATGCATGTAAATCTGAATAGATGTCTTTATGTCACTTGACCTCTTATTTGCTTGTTTACACTCATACTGATGAACAACGTCATGGGAAGAAGCTTTTGTGCATATAGTTCCATCATTATTGTTAATAAGGGAGGAGATATGAGCGCGGATACACATTAAAAAGGACAGCAGGTGTCAGTAGATTAGAGGGATAATACACTACAGTTTTAGTGGATTACAGTTAGTGGACTCTTAGGGAGCTTATAGAGGAAACAGCTGAATTGATTCTTTGGTGCCCCCTGCAGGAGTTCCCTGGAAACTGCATGTGTGGCTGGAGTCTCTGCGCAGTGCCCAGCTACAGTCCCGAGCCCCGGTCACACTGTCTCTGCTCCGAGATTTTACTTCCATCAAGGAGGACGAGTATGGAGAAGAGCTGCTCTCTGTTGGCGTGCCTCTTATGTTCAACATCCTCAAGAGCTGCAAGGTACCAATCTAACACTTCATATAGCACGATATTTATATATAAAAACTGCTTCATGACCAAATCCACACTAAACACTGTGTGTGTACCAACAGAATGAATCTATAATGCAGCAGATAGGCTCCATCTTCAGTCACTGCTTCGGATCTGCCCCTCTTCCTGTCATTTCCGAGAAGAAGACCACCCTTTCAGCACAGCTCGGTAATTAAGACCTACATGACAACTGTCATGAAAGTCATCATAAACTTCTTTAAATTAAGCAAATACCTTTTTAAATTTTCCTTGCATACGTTTTTTTTTTCACATTGTTGCACAGAGCATGAAGTTCATCTGTTGATCAACACAGCAGATTTCTATCATATGCAACAATTTTGTAGAGTGAAATACCTTTGTGAAAATCTGTGCAAAACCTAATACACTTTTAAAAACTTTTAAATCATTTTGGTAATTCTCTCGAGAAAGTCATGCATATTTTTAGTATTATATATTTTTTTTGTATATTTTTGTATTATCTTTGTCCCATTATCCTTGAGGTCAACATACTGTATTGCCTCATTTGATCTGCAAGGTCTGGCAGCGTTTTCATGCCGAGATGCCCATGGTGTCGCAACCCTCCATTTTCTAACTGAGCTTTGGCCTGGCGCTGCGTGCATTGGCAGGGTCGTATGATGCATAAGGTGGAATGGCGGCCTGGACGTGGCCGATCCCTGACACTTTGATCATCAACCCATAGCATCTACTTCCTGAACCACCGCTGCCACATATTTTTAAATATTAATATGTTTTTAATAACAGTTTTAAGAAAGGAAACAGCTAAAGCGGTAGAGTTTAAATATTATTGAACAGATAGTAAAGATTATAATTCGTATTTCTTAAGGAAAATAATTGTAAAAAAAGAAGTGTAAAGGCTGGCACACAAAGCATTTTTATGCAATATATAATATAAATTTTCTTTCTATAAAAGCTGAGATTTTTAAAATAAAGAATGAAAAAGCATGAATGACTGCATGTGATTTATAGTTTACAGAAACCTTAATTCTGTATTTGGGCTTGTTTTTCAGATCCCCACTTCCTGAATAACCAGGAAATGTCAGATGTGACGTTTGTGGTGGAGGGGAAACCCTTTTACGCTCACAGGGTCTTGCTGATCACAGCATCCGAAAGGTGAGATAGACTTCATACGAATTCATAAGGATTTCATAAGGATTGTGAAAGGCTTGCTGGTTACATGAATGGTGCTACACTTCGGACACAGTGGTGATAATGGTGGTCCGATTTGGTTTATTTATTTATTTATTTACATTTAAAAAAACTTTTTTACATACAGTACTGTTCAAAAATTATGACCCAAACCCTGGATTCTTCATATTGCATAAAAATTCATGCAGATTCAATAAAAAAAACTCTGACAGGCTGCACAGATACAATTTAGAAATTGGTTGTTTATGAAGAAACTCAGCAGCAACCTCATTTCCGCTCTTGTCTGTTCCAACCCCTCAGCATTCAGCATCAGCAGTATAGTAATGACCTACCTGATCATGTCATCATCTGCACCAGTTTCTCACCTGTTCATGCCTTAAGTTAGATGTTGTTATGCTTGAATGACCGATAGGTCACCGTGTGGCTTAGCAAACAAAAACAATCCTGCAAAACTGGTCAGGTACAGGGACGAGACTAAACATCCCAAGAGAGAGAAAGCCCAAAAAGTTGATCAGAAAGCCTGGAAAACTACTCCTCAAGACTGTTTTTTTTTGTGTTACATTACGTAGTTTTTCTCAGTATAACCATATGCTATTCTTTGTGCCACCAGGTTTAAGTCTCTTCTGGGCTCCAGTAGCACCGAGGGCTCCCAGCACTGCAAGCAGATCGAGATCAGTGAAGTGAAGTACAACATTTTTCAGGTATCACCTTCAAATATACTTAAGTATTAAAAGTACAGGGTTTGCACAGTGAAACAATTCTCTCTCTCTCTCTCTGTCCTGCCTTTTCAGATATAGATTAATCACTTTCACATTATATGTCCTCAGGTGATGATGTCATACTTGTACTCGGGTGGATCAGAGACTCTGAATCTCACTGTGCCTGAGCTGCTGGAGGTGAGTTTGTAGTGTAACAAATACAAGCAGATGTTATTTGTAAAATGTTACCTTACTGATATTACTATATAAGATGTACCTGTTGGAATGTATTGAAAATCCATTGACAAGCTTGCACATGCTGTGAACTAATTTGTATGTTTTCTGTCCTGTGCCAGCTGCTGTCAGTGGCGACATTGTTCCAGCTCGGAGGATTACAGCGCCACTGTGAGCTGCTTTGTGCTCAGAACATCAACCTGGATAATGCAGTCAGTGTGTACAACACAGCCAAGGTGAGCAGCACAATACACACCTTCCGCACAGCCCAGCAGCAGTTTGGCAGGGAATTCTGGCATGACTGTTTAACCGCTTCATTTTCTGAAGTGAACTTAAAATAAATAGTCTAATCAAGCAATCTAATCTACACGACAGAGAAAGTCATTTTATTTAACACACCCAACCCGGATGTATTGCAGGCCCATGGAGCAGCAGAGCTGAGTTTGTACTGTGAAGGATACTTCCTGAAGACCATGGGAGCTCTGCTGGAAAGAGACAGTTTCCGTGGGCTGATCTCCAGCTCTCGCTCGGCTTCAGGGAAAGAGTCGCTCCTGGACGAACTGGAGGCCATGTTAATACATACGATGCACACGATGCATAACAAATTTCATGTGTGAAAGGACTAAGGACAGAACAGCAATGAAGAATTGAAGCACAGATCACGAACAGAACCAAAGAAGGACACAATGAAGAGTGATCACTGAGGGGAAAAAAGGCAGAACGAGGAGCAGAGAAACACTGAGGCTGAATGTGAAGAGTGATGAAGTGGAACAATGTGGACTTTGGGAGCTTGGACAATGTGAGACTGTACCGTGTACAAATGTGTAAAATATGTAATTACTACATACTGAATGCAGTGGCATTCTTGTAGTTAAAAAAAATCCAAAGCTTTTTAGGAACCCCACAGTGGCTAGACATTTTCCCTTTATCCGTTCAGAGCTGTTAGTTTTGTCTGCTAGTCTGCGTGGTAGGACTTGTACTGGGCCAAACAGTGTCGGAGAAGTAGAGTTTATAATAAGCTAAATTACAGCAGGTGGAACTTGTATTGGATAAAAAAAGAGCGGACCTTTTCTATTTAAAAATGTGAGATTATTTAAGTTGCCTTTTTATTGTTCTCAATGCCAAACAAATAAAATAATATAAAACCAAATGTTATTTTTTAAACTTGTAAAATGAATTAAGTGCTCACTCACAGAAAAATATTTTACTTGTACAAAGACTATAAGACAGACAACGGGCTCATGTGCTCTGCTTCTCTTTTGTGTACAATGTTACAACATTAATTAGTTCAATTAACCTGTTGTTATAAAGAGTTCTCAATATTAATATCACAGAAGTGTTTTTTTTATTTCAGTTTAATTGAGTCAGCTGCTTTGAATCCCAGGCACACACACACACACACACACACACACACACACATTTACGTACCTGTTCACAACAAGAGCCGGTTAGAGCTGCAATTATACCTACTGGCATTTTTTTGAGAATAAGGAGGAAACTTGAGAACTGGGAGGAAATCCAGTAATACACAAGACAAGCATTGGCATAATGGGTAGGAGCTCCAAACGTTACTAATCAGAGAGTTAAGGGTTTTGTTTCAATGCACTGTATTATGGGTAATGTCATTTGGGATGGGGTGGATACTGTGAAAGTGTGTGTGAGATAGAGACACGATTTAAAAGCTAACTCAACACTAATAAATTACCGCTCTAAAATACACCAGTGAGATTAGTTTTCCTCTGACCCGACTGATCTGCGCAGGTGTTTTAAACTCTAATATCATCCCCCCCTCCCCTTCTCCTTATCAACATCCTCAATGGGGTCCTGAGAGAAAATCTCCAGATTCCTCCTTTGTTTACGTTGCAAATTAATATTAGTGATATTTAAAAGTACTTATTTAAATGCATTGTGTACTGTACATGCAATTATTTCAGTCTTCCCATTTCACCATTATGACACACAGCACTAAGAGTAGGAGCTCGGTAAAAATCGACAAAATTCCCCATCCTCCTGCTTTCACTAAACAAATTAGCATTGTCTTAAATTGCATACTTTATCATTGTTATAGACCGTTATTGAGTACTAACGCTAACGGGCTCCGTTATTACAGTCAGCATTTTCTAGATTAGTGAACACGGCCCATGACAAAAATCACAATGACAGAGAAAGGGTTTAAGAAACAGAGCTTGTTAGTGAGAAAGCACTGAAGATTTTACAATTCCTATTTCTTTGTTCCTTAGTCAGTTATGCTACACATATGGTAACATAATAAAATTTTATATAGTCAGCCCAAAAAAATTATACACACTTCAGGAAAAGAATAATAACATGATGTATATGATATTAATATAATATTACCATATTAGTATATATATTAATTTATCAATATTTAATAAACAGCAAAATATTAAGTATTAAATATTTATAGTTTTCCTAAAGTGTGTATACAGTGGTGTGAAAAAACTATTTGCCCCCTTCCTGATTTCTTATTCTTTTGTATGTTTGTCACACAAAATTATTTCTGTTCATCAAACACATTTAACTATTAGTCAAAGATAACACAAGTAAACACAAAATGCAGTTTTTAAATGATGTTTTTTATTTTTTAGGGAGAAAAAAAATCCAAACCTACATGGCCCTGTGTGAAAAAGTAATTGCCCCCTGAACCTAATAACTGGTTGGGCCACCCTTAGCAGCAATAACTGCAATCAAGCGTTTGCGATAACTTGCAACGAGTCTTTTACAGCGCTCTGGAGGAATTTTGGCCCACTCATCTTTGCAGAATTGTTGTAATTCAGCTTTATTTGAGGGTTTTCTAGCATGAACCGCCTTTTTAAGGTCATGCCACAACATCTCAATAGGATTCAGGTCAGGACTTTGACTAGGCCACTCCAAAGTCTTCATTTTGTTTTTCTTCAGCCATTCAGAGGTGGATTTGCTGGTGTGTTTTGGGTCATTGTCCTGCTGCAGCACCCAAGATCGCTTCAGCTTGAGTTGACGAACAGATGGCCAGACATTCTCCTTCAGGATTTTTTGGTAGACAGTAGAATTCATGGTTCCATCTATCACAGCAAGCCTTCCAGGTCCTGAAGCAGCAAAATAACCCCAGACCATCATATTTTACTTTTGGTATGATGTTCTTTTTCTGAAATGCTGTGTTACTTTTACGCCAGATGTAACGGGACACGCACCTTCCAAAAAGTTCAACTTTTGTCTCGTCGGTCCACAAGGTATTTTTCCAAAAGTCTTGGCAATCATTGAGATGTTTTTTAGCAAATTGAGACAAGCCTTAATGTTCTTTTTGCTTAAAAGTGGTTTGCGCCTTGGAAATCTGCCATGCAGGCCGTTTTTGCCCAGTCTCTTTCTTATGGTGGAGTCGTGAACACTGACCTTAATTAAGGCAAGTGAGGCCTGCAGTTCTTTAGATGTTGTCCTGGTGTCTTTTGTGGCCTCTCGGATGAGTTGTCTCTGCGCTCTTGGGGTAATTTTGGTCGGCCGGCCACTCCTGGGAAGGTTCACCACTGTTCCATGTTTTTGCCATTTGTGGATAATGGCTCTCACTGTGGTTCGCTGGAGTCCCAAAGCTTTAGAAATGGCTTTATAACCTTTACCAGACTGATAGATCTCAATTACTTTTGTTCTTATTTGTTCCTGAATTTCTTTGGATCTTGGCATGATGTCTAGCTTTTGAGGTGCTTTTGGTCTACTTCTCTGTGTCAGGTAGCTCTTATTTAAGTGATTTCATGATTGAAACAGGTGTGGCAGTAATCAGGCCTGGGGGTGACTACAGAAATTTAACTCAGGTGTGATAAACCACAGTTAAGTTATTTTTTAACAAGGGGGGCAATCACTTTTTCACACAGGGCCATGTAGATTTGGAGTTTTTTTTCTCCCTTAATAACGTAAACCTTCATTTAAAAACTGTATTTTGTGTTCAATTATGTTATCTTTGACTAATAGTTAACGTTTTTGATGAGCAGAAACATTTACGTGTGACGAACATGCAAAAGAATAAGAAATCAGGAAGGGGGCAAATAGTTTTTCACACCACTGTAGATGTGTGGCTGACTCTCTTTCTCTCTGTGTGTGTGTGTGTGTGTGTGAGAGAGAGATATTATGATGGACAATAAGTATTTGGTGACCTACAAACACGCAAGATTTCTGGCTCTCACAGACCTGTAACTTCTTCTTTAAGATGCTCCTCTGTCCTCCACTCTGTCCTTCACTCTGGGTTAAAGTGATCACAAGAACTGTGAGCAAAAAAACCCCCGGAACCACACATGGGGGGACCTAGTGAATGACCTGCAGAGAGCTGGGACCAAAGTAACAAAGGCTACCATCAGTAACACACTGTGCTGCCAGGGACTGCTTAAGCCTGTATATGTCCAGGCCTATCTGAAGTTTGCTAGAGAGCATTTAGATCCAGAAGAGGATTGGGAGAATGTCATATGGTCAGATGAAACCAAAATAGAACTTTGTGTTTGGAGCAGAAACAATGCTGAGTTGCATCCAAAGAACATCACACCTACTGTAAAGCATGGGGGTGGAAACATCATGATTTGGGGCTGTTTTTCTGCAAAGGGACCAGCAGGACTGATCCGTGTAAAGGAAAGAATGAATGGGGCCATATATCGTGAGATTTTGAGTAAAAACCTCCTTCTATCAGCAAGGGCATTAAAGGTGAAACATGGCTGGGTGTTTCAGCATGACAATGATCCCAAACACACCGCCGGGGCAATGAAGGAGTGGCTTGGTAAAAGGCATTTCAAGGTCTTGGAGTGGCCTAGCCTGTCTCCAGATCTCAACCCCATAGAAAATCTTTGGAGGGAGTTGAAAGTCCATGTTGCCCAGCGACAGCCTCAAAACATCACTGCTCTGGAGGAGATCTGCATGGAGGAATGGGCCAAAATAGCAGCAACAGTGTGTAAAAACCTTGTGAAGACTTTTGACCTCTGTCATTGCCAACAAATAAATACTTTTTTGCTCCACTGTATACTTACCACCTTGATTTAACTGCTTCAAATTTCTAGGGAGCATAATAGATAGGGGAGCATTGGAAACGGGTCATATGGTCTGATGAGGTCATAGTTACCCTGTTCCAGAGTGATGAGCGGTAAGAAGAGAGGTGGATGAAGTGTACACATGCCTAGTGCCTACAGTACAAGCCTGTTCAGGAAGCATGAGTCAGCATTTTCACACTGGTCACCACACAGTCCAGAACTTAACCTTATTGCGAATCATTGGGATGTGCTGTAAAAGGCTGGGGTAAGGGTTGGGGTTAGGGTTAAATTATTAATACCAGATTTATGTGTATTTATTAATTAATGTGACTCTGGTGGAAAATACATGTTTAACATTGAATAAGCTTATCAAAATTTCGACATGGTAAAAGAGTATTGTAATCAAAGCAAAAGGTAGCTCCGCAAATATTGGAGTGTGTGACCCTTTTTTGACCAGGCAGTGTACAGTATATTTATTAGACCTGCAGAGGAAAAGGTAAAAAAAAAAAAAAAACGCTGAAGAAATGCTGACACTTGATGGTTGTTTATTGATTGATTGATTGATTGCATAGGGCTCTCTGGTGTTCACCCCGGCTCAACATGGTAATCAGCATCAACAGGGTAACTGTGTTTGAAAATCCATCAATCAGCCAGGTTCTCATTATTGCTACTGTATCGCACAGCTGGTAATTATTAGCCCCCCTTAAACTGGAAATGGGCAAGCTTTGCATTTTAGGCTTCTTGATTGATAAATCATGATATTTAAGAATGTAGACGTGGGATCAGTAAATATTGAAGGCTATTGCACATGTCTGAAGCTTCCTAAAAATGCAGTGTTAAAAAGTGTGTTAAAGTTTATTAAAAGTTGTGAACTACAGTAACAAACAGATATAAAATAAAATAAAAAGACAGTAAGAAAGTCATATATGGTAAAGGTGATAAGTAGTGCAATATAATAAAAAAAAAATAAGTAATAACTGAAGTGCAATAAAGTGAGATGTACTGTACTGTACTGTAGATAGCTCCTATATCAACAAACATAAGTGTTTCTTTGGTAAAAATCAGTATATTTTTAAAAACCTTTTCATTATTCAGTCTAAGATTTTGACTGATGCACAGGATTCTGTTAATTCTTTTAGAAAAGTTATGTTCATATAAACGACCTGTGCTGTTGTACATGTACTGCACACCTCGTGACCAATCAGCTCTCTGGGGATTCAACTTTAATTTTGGACTAAAGTGTGGTGAAGTGATCAGTAATAAAGTAAACGATAATAAAGTGTGTGTAAAGCAGTGAGCTGCTTTTGTAAGAGGTAACATCTTACCTTATGTCACCTGATGAGCCGGAGACAATAAATATTAACACAGCAAAGGTTGACCACAGTCTGTAGACAGAATGCGGACACACACACACACACACACACACACACACATGTACACTCAGCCACAACAGACTTAGTCACAACACACAAAAAATACTTAAGGACAAAAAACACACACCCACACACACCACACACACACACACGCACACACACACACACACACACACACAAGTCTACAGCCATTCCTAATAAGTGAATGAGTTTATTGTTTCATTTTTTTTTCTTGTTCTTAAGTTGCTCACAGTTCTGTTACAGCTTCATGTTCATTCCTGCTCTGTGTGTTTATAGTCTGGAGTCACATGATCGGACTACCGTATAAAATATGATGATTAACAACAGGTATTGCTTTGTCTTTGTTTCGTCAAAAAACTCTTCCAATGTCTGTAAACCAGGATTTCGAGACTGATGTTATTTCTTCCCTCAGAGGTAAAAAGATACAGACCAGAGGAAGCGTTCCAAAACTCAGTGCTCTAAAGGTTGATGAAAGGACACAGAACAGCGGCTAGAATAACAGCGAAAAGAAGGAAGGGAGAGATTTTTTTTTATATCTCAAATAACACAGAGAGAAAGCAGTAAGGGCTCGAAGAGGGGTGGTAACAGTTACACTAGCGCCATGCAAAGGAAAGTCGATGTCTGGCATGCACACAGCAATACAAGTTAAAAGCGAAGAAGAGCGGGTGCCCAGCGAGCACCTTCTTCATACGAGAAAGTGACATCAGTCTATTTACAAGAGAAGTGATTCGAGAGGAGCGCTTTGTCTCAATCCATTGTACACACACAATGAAGCCGACAAATATTAAGATGCTGTTCCCTCTATAAAAGAGGCTAGACTACATTCTTAACTCGTTAAATTATCCTTTTTTTTTTAAACATATACTACATTTTTTCATCATTCAAAGCTAGAAAAACAAAAATGTCATCACATAAATTTCATGAGAGAAAAACTAAACAAAAAGTCAAACCAACCCGCATCGCGCCAGGACATACAGACATTCAAGAATATAAATAAATAACATTCAATTTATCTGACTTTTTCGCCCTCGATCACAATAAATTATGGTACACAGACTCGAAAAAATAAATACAGAAAAAATATAAAAATATGTATTAAACACTTTCGTCCTTAATTCTACTGCTGGTAGTTGTGACATGAGATGTGAATCGTAAAATAGCTTGAACGATAACAGAACTCTAGATTCAGTGCAGCAGCTACTCGAAACGAATGTTTCATAAATTAAGCAATAATAAAACACAAGAAAGAAAAAAAATTTGCATGTATATACTGTATATATACTACTGTATGTGGCAGCACAAGTCTGATTTTAGTCAGAATCTACAACATAATTAAACATTAGTAGCACATCGAGCCATTTTGTTATACATAAGAAGTTCTGTACAAAGGAAATTATTCATTTGGATAATCTCATAAACCAGCAGCCCATTCCTCTTGATGTACCCCCCCCCCCATAACCCCCCTTTCCCCCATTCCTACCCCAGCAATATAAGCATATAAGTCTTTTTGCAGCGAGAAAGTCATTAAATCAATCAGATGAGTTAGATCCCGTTGGGACAATCCATAATATATATGTTTTTTTTCCTCTGCCAATTTCTCTCACTGTTTTGTCCTTTGTGAGTCCATCCCAGAGTTGTGCATGTGTATATTTGTATTTGTATTTGTATTTGTGTGTACTGTGTGTGTGTGTGTGTTTGTGGTTCAGCAAGCCAGAGATGTAAAAAGTTCCTCGTACGTCGTAGTGTGTGAGGTCGGATAAAGGGAAGGTAGAGCATGGGCTGGATGTTGGTGTCGGTGGGAATGTTTTCCTCAAGGATCACACAGTCATTGGAGAAAGGTAAAAGGAGGTGAGGATGAAGGATGACGCGTCTGCTTTTCGTCATTATGAACAGCGCCCTCATGGGTGGAGCAGGGGAACGGGGTGTTAATAGCTTTTCTGGATAATTCCTGGTAGTAAAGACAAGTCATCACACAAGTGAGGAAAGTGGACACAAAAGAAAAGTTATGAAACTAAAAAAAGAATGAAAGCCTGTCACAAAGGAGGATGACAATGGAGACGAGTTTAGGGAAATGACATGAGGGAAGAGTGTGTATACATGTGCTCTTTTTTTTTTTTTTTTTACAGTCATTCCATCATACAAAAGTCTATTGAACAAGATTATCTTTTGATAAAGTGTGCAAGTCAGTGAAAATTATTGTATTATTTTCTACAGATCTCTAGGGCTGCTCCTGCGTTCCGACAGAAGCCACCATCCTGGCATTGTCCCTGGTATTAGACGCCAGGCATTTAGAGTCACAAGGTTCGGGATCGTGCCGCGGGTGTCTGTTGGGCGTGCCAGGTGGATGGAGCACCTGGCTGTTCTTCTCGTCTGAAAAAAGTTGTTTAATTACGTCAAAGAAGTTACTCAATGGGCTGCCTAGGTACACAGACGGGAAGAGAAAAAAGAAGAAAGAAAAAAAAAAGAGAAAGAGAGAAAGAGAACAAACAAACAAATGAATAATGGGCTTCACACAAGCAGAAGTGGCCAGAAAAAGATGGAAAGATGAGAAAAAGAAGAAGAAAGAGGTGCCAGATGAGTGAGAATACGAGGACTCAGAGGTGTTTCGCCGCCAAATCATGGCACTTTATTTATTTTAAGCCAAATGGAGAGAGTTGGGCATGTGAAACCCAACGCTATACAGAATTTGGGTTGCACTTCTATTCTTTAAGTATAGACAGAGAAACAGGATGTTCAGATCGCAGGACAAAAAGTAAAACCAAAACCCATCATGTCAGATGTTTTCACGGAAAAAGGAAAAACGTACAATAACGCCTTCCAGTAATCTTTTGTTAATTGTTACAGTAAATCACATTGTTGCCACATTTTCTCGACTTTGATCACGTTCATGCTTTTTTTTTTTTTTTTAGCTCTTTGAAGACCATGACTTCAGCAGTCGGATGAAACCCAGATAAAAGAGCTGATCTTTATCTAGTGTTGATCAGAATCACGTCACTGATGACGGGTGGATGATAATCACTTTTCACCATGAGGTCGAATGTGATTGGTTAATTTTGAGCAGATGCCCCATTATTATAAACTTGTGTGAGGAGTTTATTGCAAAGGTGTAAAAAGATCTGACATGATTTAATTTTTTACAATTACAAAAAAACTTGCAGTATTAACAGGGGCGTGTATATTTATATTATAATCAACTTTTATATTCATTTATATTAGATATTGAAACCCAGCCTGCAGTTTTCTTCCCATTAACACATACCAAGGTTGCCAGTTAAAGCAAAAAACATCTGCACTATATGTCCGTGGTTTGATCCTAGCCACTAATCCCAGTGTACAGTCCTAACTGATAATCCCAGAATACACTATGAACCACTAATCGCTAACCAGTCTCACACACACACACACACACACTTATATTCAGAAATACTCAAACAGTATCCAGTAGTAAACTAGTTGTGTTGTAAACATGGGTGTAGTGTTCCCCTGAGCTCCCCCGAGCACATACCATTAATCAGTGCAGTGTGGGAGTGAGCTTGTGTTCTGACACACACATACACACAAACGCACAGAAACACACACGCACGCACTGAGTCGCTCGATACCGAGTGAGAGGCAGGAAGCAGTGGCAGTGATGGCTGTGTGTGAAACTGCATTTGACAGAAAGTAACAGCGAGAAAGCAAAAGAGGACAAATGGTGAAGAGCAGGAGGAGAAAGAGACAGAGAGAGAGTGAGAGGAAACAGAGAAGAGTGATGGAATGCAATGAGCTCGGATGTTGTGCCATTCAAGCCAGGTGTGTCTCCTATTCCTGATCTCAGAACACACCACGTGAGACAGTCTTTTTTATTTTTACTTATCATTCAGAAACAAGATCTGATTCAATTGGGAACCAATAGAACCTGCGCACATACAGTAGCTCTAGTTCATTTTCACCACTGCATCATCATGTTGTATTACAGATCATCTAAACATGAGACCACGTCGACCAAGACGATGCGATTGTTGAATTGGGTCGCTCTTTCCATCATACATTTAGTTACCCTGTGTGAACAAATTTACTGATGAAGAAACAATATTAACAAAGTAAGGCTGTTGAACAACAGAAACAGCTGTTTGTTTATACTGTATTTGTGCCATAAAATAAAACCTAAATGTGCAGGCAGGTTAAGAAATGAAACTGCTCTTGAAAGCACAAATACTCTATTTGCGATCACACTATTGCATGGTGCCAACATCGCTAAAAAGGAAATCCTAACAGAATTCAATCTTGTGTTTGTTGATGGTTGAGACAAGTATTTTGTCCAGGTGTGTGCCAAGCAACAGCGAGGCAAATGGCTATTAAATTACTATTAAAAACATCTTCACGGGTTTATGACTAACCTGCAAACAGTCCCAGCATCAATGTTTATTGACAAAGTCCAAAAATTCACAGATCAAATTATGCCACGTTAAAGCCAGTAAAAAAAGAAAGTAAACTTTCTTCTTCAAACAAATCCTGTCTTAGGGATCAACAAAGGCAACTTGGTGGAGCTGGTGCTTGAACTGCTCACCTTCTGGTTGGTAACCAAGAACTTTAACCTGCTGGGCAACAGCACAACTAGCCCCAAAAAATCATGACAAGGGAGAGCACAAACAGTCCCCCGCTATCAGGAAATTATGCAGTCAAGTGTCCTACGTTTGGAGAATTGGGAAAGGATCAGCACTGCCTGAGTGTGATGGCCGAGCCCCAACTTGGGTGGACCTCCATCATGAAGGCAGTAGAGGCTCAAACGATTAAAGGGTTACTGGGTTTCTGATCGGAAAGTCAAGGTTTCGAGCCCCAGCACTGCCAAGTCGCCACTGTTAAACCCTTAAGCAAGGCCCTTTACCCTGTCTGCACTGTACCCTCACTGTCCCTGCGCTCTGTCTCCAGCTTTTTAACTGGAATAAGCAAACAAAAATGCTCCCCAAGTATGACAAGGGAGAACAAGACTTGACCACTGACGGGTCAAAAGTTGGCACCTCTAGATATAGAACAGTATTTCTCTCCAATTAGCAAAAAACTACTCATCCAATACACAAGTACCACTAGGTCTTTCTGGTACCCATCCTGAGCAAGTACAGAATTTGGACATTTGGTCCTTGAACCGAAAAAACGAGAAAGCAGCTTTCCCTGGTTTTCTCAAATGTTTGTGCAGTGAGAAAAGCCGTTTAATTAACGAGACACATAAACCCTGTCAGGACCTCGTCTAGCATCCTCAATCACATTAGTGGTGTTATTAGCGCGACATGAATCATGGTTGAGCTCTGAGGCATGAATCCACTGTCGACGTTAGAATTTAGTTTGACCAGTTCCAGTATCTGAATAACAACATTTGCAATGATTGAAGGCATAATTTAAAGCAGATCTTGTAATGCATCAGTGGAGCAATCTAAAGTAACTGCAAATTTCATTAAATCTCGGGAGTGTAGAACTAGTTTGGTCTCAGTAGGGGGAGCTGTCATCAAGCAGATGTAGGGGACACAGGCTTGCGGCAGCAGATCGTGTATGAGTCAGAAGGAAAGACATGCATAGAGGAAGGGCAAAGGTGCTTCTCCTTCTTTACCTCCTTTTTTTTTTCATTTGCACTTTAAATAGAATCAGTGGCAGCTCTTTGGGAAACAATCCGTCTTCCGTTAAATGATGCAATCTTTTCTTTATCGCCGTGTTCATAATAATCTGGATGCATGAAGGTTTGTTAGAGGTAGTAAACAGGAAGATCCCAGTGGGCCAGTACAAGTGTTTATAGGCCGAGTATGCCCCATAAAAAGCTTTCTAGCACCTGTGTAATTGTATTCCCGAGCTCTCGGAGTACGTCCACAATCTGATCAATGCATGTTTAGAGTGAGTGGGTGTGAGGTATTGCTATGAGGTGGTTCGGAGTGAGGGGAGTGGGGGGTGGGAAACGTGCATGTAGTGGAGGATGAAAGAGGGTTTTGGGACAGGGCCATGTGGGGGGATGGAGCTTTACTCACCAGCCAGCTGCTGGACTCCAGGCTGGTCGTGTGTGCTTAACAGCTGCGTCTGGATCGTCTCCACCACTCGCTTAAAGCGCCGACTCGGACCTGGAAGCAGATACAGTGCACATCAACCTGCAAGACATGGACTGGAAACAATCACGACTACACAGCTCTCAAGTCGGAATTCAGCTGGACAGCTGTCTATAAAGCCTCCCCAAGCCAGATTTTATACAATGGTTCCAATGACGAAGAACACTCAGGCATTAGCTTGTTAAATAATCTGCTTCTATGAGAACAATCTGACTAATGGCACTTCCTTTGTTTTTGTTCTGCTTGTAATTGCCTGTGAGGGCAACAGAAACTGGATGTCACTGGCAGCAGTGATAATTAGAGTGTGGAGCTTATATTAGCACAGTGACTGCTCGAACGCACAGCAGAGGAAAGAAGGCAGCCTGCTGGAGAGGAACTATGACATCTCTGTCCTTTTCTGTGTTTCTTCCTATCTGAATTTTCTAGGTGCGCACGGATCCAGAGAACTGAACAATTGCAACATCAGACATACAAATAAAAAAATTGGAGGAAAATATTGGAATCTCTATCTGTGAGTAAGAAATTAATTTTCTTATTTATTTATTTATTTATTTATTTATTCATTTAGGTACAGTCTAGACATAGACCTGAGTAAATATTCATCAAACATCAGTCTACATTCTAGGAAAAACAAAAAGCATAGAATGAGCGACAGTTCTGTGGGGGCAAACGCATTATTGAGAAGAGACGTCAGAGGAAGCAGGTGGTAACTCATACAGCCGGGGTCAGCAGAAAAGCATTTCAGCAGGCACAAAACACCAAAAAGTGGATGCTCTACAATAGCAGAAAAGCAAAAAAAAAAATCAAAAACAGGACTGGACAGTTGAAGATTAGGGGAAAAAATTTTGTTTTGTTTTTTTCCAGGTTTTTGCTACTGTAGCGCATCCATCTGGAGATGTGCTGAGCATGGTTAAAACAAGTGTTTGAGTTACCATAGACTCCCTGTCAGCTCAGACTAGTCTGGTCTTCTCCTCTGATCTCTCTCATTAACAATGCATTTTCAAGATTTTTCAAAGCAAGATTTCAGCTCAGAGGATAATTTCTGGTTTTCACACTATTCTGGGTAAACTTTTGAGCCTACAGTATGTTACGTAAAACTCCCAGGTGATCAGCGGTTTCTTTAATATTCAGAAAAGTCCATCTGGTTGGCAACAACACTGGCAAAATAGAAAACCCACTGGGATCACTTTTTTTTAACCCCATTCTGATGTTCCAACATTACCCGATGCTACCTGTATCTGCATGATTTAAATTTTTATAGACATTCTAGAACAATACTGGATTTTTTTCATGAAATAAGAAATATGGCATTAGGTAATTAAGTAGCAACTACAAAACCAATTGGTGTTTTAACACATTAAAGGTCAGTTGTTCTGGGATAGTTTTTGCAAGATCAGTATTGTCAAGTGCATTTGCAAAAGTCATCAAGCACCTATGATGAAAGAAAGCGGCTCTCATGAAGACCTTCCCAGAAAGGCAAGACCAAAACTTACATCTGCTGCAAAGGAAAAGTCCATTTAGAGTTACCAGCCTCAAAAATCACCAATTAACAGCATCTCAGATTGGAGCCGTTATGAAGGTTTTACAGAATATAATTAGCAGAATCTCAATATCAACAGTTCAGAGGAGTTTACTGCACATTCTGGATGAAAAATCAAAAACGACTATGGAATTTAAAGGTGTGTCCAAACTTTCGACATTATTTCAGACCCAATATGGCTTTAAAACTAACATTAGAATATCGAATGGGATCAGACTAACAGCACTCACATTTTTTCTTTGCCGTCGATTCTTTACTTATTTAACAATAGCTACACTAATGAAGGTAATAATCATAACATGTCACAACATTTCTGATACATTAAGAGATGTTTTTGTATTCAGTGTATGGGCGAGTACAGATCCAGATGTTCGAGCCACAATTATACTGCATATGCAAATTCTGGCCACATCTTATTTGGCAATAAAGCCTCAAATGGTTCTTGATGCCATCTCTAAACCTATACTAGGTTGGTTTCAGACAAGGAACTTAAATGCTCTCGTTGGTTGAGAACCAGCTCATTTATTGCAGTATAAGAGAAGAATATTCTGAGATTAGCTTCAGAACATTCATAGGCACCTTGACAGATTAAAAGGTTTTGAGAGAGAAATAAGGTATAGCACCTCCAGTCTGACCTCCTGTAGTGAACTCATGTCAAACACAGAAGGCACGGAGTGAGCTGCACTTTACAAAAGTGCCATTTCCTCTTTTTGAGTTTAAAAAAGCCCCAGGCAGCCTGAGAGAGGGCGTTTGAGAACGGCAGTCCTGCGATGGGGGAAAAGGTGGATGTGCTCTAAAAGCCACTGTTGACTAGAAAATGATGGCTTGTGATAATAAGGCTAGTGAGGCGTGGTTACCTGAGAGCAGGGTAAAGGTGACGGAGTAAATGCCGTTCTCCTTCGTGGCTGTGCTGCTCTCTGTGTAAGTGATGTCCACCTGGAACTTGACAGGCTTCTGGAAGACAGTGGGACCTGTTGTAGACTTGTATTCTGCCCGGAAACTCGTCTGAGAGATAACGCTGTGACTAAGACTAGGGATCTGCAGAGGAGAACAAAGAGGAGGTGGAAGGAGATCCATGGGACAGAGAAATAACAAAAGGAGAGATGAGATTAAAAGATGAGATAAGAAAAAACAAAACGGATATAGTATAGAGAAATAAGGGAGAAGGCAAGACATTAGGAGGAGAGAGAAATGCATGAGAAATACAAGAAAAGGAATTGAAAAAATCGAGCAAGATGTGAGAGTAGAGGGAAAGTAAGGTTTCATTAAGAGAAAAGTAACAGTGAAATGAGAAGAGAAAAGAAGAGATGACAAGATGAAAACAGTAGAACAGAAGAGAAAGTTAAATAAACAAGAGAAGATGGTTAAGGAAAAGGAGATGGAAAAAAGAGAAAAAAAATCAGAAGAAGAGAGACTGGAAGATGTTTACATTTATGACATCACCTTAAAAAAATACCAGCACGGAGTCTGTTTTAAAGAGCATGCCTACTGTACATGCATCAGTCTGTACCTAACATCACTGTCTGAAAACCTTCTCCATCAGAGTAAGACCAACAACAGCAGGCCATCGAATTGTTGCTTTCACAAGCTAATGACCACGTCTCAGCAGCAGCTTGGAAAGCGTGCCGTCGTGGACTCCGCCACCTCCACACACCGAACGCGTCTTTCACTGCAACAGCATCTATATGCTAATGATCACTGCTCTCGCTTCATTTTCTATTGACCTACAATGAAAGTCTCGCTTCGGGGGAATATAAAAGTGCTGTAGCCTAGCATTTTACCAAATCGTGATATAAATCAGTGCAAGTCAGCTAAATGTGCGAACACCGAGCGTATCAACACGCTTGTAGACATATACAGACTCGTTTTCATAGATTCGGAGACGTGGCTCAGAAACGTAAGAACGATGACGAGGTTTGCGTACCGAGAGAAAGGCTTGCACTATGTCTGCCTTGATGGAGCTCAGAGGCTTGTCCTTGATCACCACGAAGATCTGCTCCTCCTTCTCCAGGTTGATAAAGTTACCAAACCATGACTTTTTGGCAAGTCTGTGAATGGAGAGAAAAATAAAATAAAACATCATAAAACTAGAGGAAAAGAGATGCACTGATAACAGTAATGGTATTGGATATCCGTCCAATACCGCATTCTGATCTGATGTTCTTTACTGGAAGTGTACGAATGAACACATGACACAAAGTGACAGAGATCTCAACTTACTCCTTGATTAATGATGGCAATCAACACGAAAGCAGATTGTAAACTGCACCGTTAGAATATTAATAGGAGGAACTGTGGTGTTTTACTTTATTAGACTCAACCTGGTAAGAATAAAACTCAGCCGAGGAGTTCATCACTAGCAGCACACAGCAGCTGCCAACGCCGCAGGTAATGCTCACCAGGCGAGAAAAATGTCTGTAGACAACAAGTGAGTGAGATTAACAAATTTTATCCAGGTTTTTATTTTTGATGATCAGCTGCTATGAGTATTTGGGCAGTGAAGGATTTTAATTCAATAAAAAGATAAAAATACAATTTATTTGCAGGTGTTCAGAAGCATGTTTATAAAATGAAACAAAATCTTACACTTTACTGTAACCCTTCCTACTGTAATCCAAGGTTACTAATGTAGCTAGTTTAGACAGATCGTCAAAAAACAAGACAAAATGAACCCGGCAGTCTTGGTGCATGAACACGCATGCACTATACAGCTGAAACACTTCAATGCAAAAACATTAGGTCCAATATTGCGTAGGTTCCCCGTGTGTTCTGGCCCCTCAGGGCATGACTCCATGGGGTGTCCTGTGGTGTCTGGCACCGAGGTGTTACTGCCAGAACCTTTGGGTGGGACCTCCACGGATCAAACTTGTTTGTCCAACACATCCTATGGATGCTTGACCGGACTGAGATTTGGTGATTATGGACGCTGGATCAACAACATTGATCAACAACTCTTTGCACGCTGAGCCTCATATGCAGCAGACTGTGATGCCTTAGTTGTTTCTGGTGCCTTTCTATCATAGCCGCTTTTTGACTAGATTGTGCTGCATTGGCTTTTCTGTTGGATCGGTTCAGACGGGCTAGCCTTTGGTTCCTGCAGGCATAAGTGAGCCTTGTGTGCCCATGAGCCTGTCACCAGTTTGCTGATGTACAGTTGTTGATCAATGTTATTCTCTTTACCTTTGAATGGTCACACTCATTCACACACTATGGGCAATTTGGGAACGCCAATTAGCCTAACCTGCATATCTTTGGACTGTGGGAGGAAACCGGAGTACCCGGAGGAAACCCACCAAGCACGGGGAGAACATGCAAACTCCATGCACACGGAGACGAGAATTGATTAATACTAAGTAGGTTAATCATTTCAGTCTCACTATCAAGGACGGCTATCAAGTAGTCCTAGCATATACACGCTCACACTTGTATTCATTCTGATAATTTTGCTGTCTTTCTTTACGAATCCAAGCTGCTCTAAACATCTTTAAACAGTCCGGTTAAACATCGCATAGTAACCTTTTTTTCCCTAACATTACTCATTGTCCCAGTTACAGAAGTTTTAGTCTGTAAAGATAAGCTTTTCCAAACACCCACACTGTAAAAAAAAAATCTGATTTCATGAGACAGACAGAGACGAAATGCAGAACAAAAGAGACAGAGAGGATGCAGTCCTAGCCAGCATGTAAAGTGAAGGGAGAATCTATTACAGAAAACAAAAGGGGAAAAAAACGAACATAAAAGAAGTGTGCGGTCCTGCCAAAGACGAGGCTTTGTTTAGAAGGAAAAACTTCTGACTGTTGCCGTGTGTGTGGCATGTGTAGTAAGAAGAGCCATATTGGGAGGCAAACCTGATAAAACTTCCAACAAAGAAGAAAGCAAGGGAGAAAAAAAATCAGGGAGTAGGAGGAAGAGAGAGAGAGAGAGAGAGAGAGAGAGAGAGAGAGGAGGGCTGAAAGGATTGTTAGCAACAGGCATAAGCTCACATTAATTTTGGAAGCTGGAAGAATCTGCCTGAGGTACAAATACTTTAAATTAATCGGTAATCATTATTAAGCATGGGGGGGGGGGATTATAATGTTTAATAAATAAACATTATATCACTATATATCAGAATATTATCATAGATGCAATACTGATAAAGTATACGAGTAACAATAAAAATAAAGCAGAACAAGAATACGCCTTATTCGTTATCAAATTTCTTTTCTGTTTCTTACTTTTATGGAAACAATATGGACGTTAAATGTGTTGAAAACCCCCTAGATGGTCAGCTTTTTTACCACACATGCTTGCTATTTGCAAGAGACACTGCCTGATTACAAATGGCTAAAAATAGCATCACGAGTGGCACTGCTTTTCTGCGTTTCATTGAGTGTTTTCCTATGTGTGTATGATAAGACCCGTGCTACAAGGCTCAGCCACAGTGGTTCCACAGGACTAATGCTGAGTCATTGACAGGTAATTATCTCAGCATGCACTACACATCAAACCTTGAGGTGGATAAGAGCGGAAGACAAGTTCGGGTGAGTCAGTGCCCATGGTTGCCTCGGATTCCTGTTCTTGGCAGACTGGAATGGAAGCTGATGTGGTTTTCTGCTGTTGCAGCGTATTCACCTTAAGCTTTGATGATTTATGCATGCCGAGATGCTTTTCTGCCCAAAGTTGAAAAGAGTGTTTATTTGATTTACTATATATTTGTAGAAACTGTTGTTCTAAAGCAGGTTCTGAAATGCTTAAGTCAGTCCATCTGGCGCCAGCAACAAATCTTCTACAAAGATCAGACTTTTATTCACTCTGCTTGATGTGAACATTACCTGAAACTCGGTGCTATTAAAGTGCATGGTGAGTTGGTGTTATTTTGTGAAAATACCAAAAGGCAGAGACAATATGAGTTTAGATGTGAGAATGTGTGTATATTTATAGTGACTTACTCCGGGGAAGACTCTGGTGTAAGGGTGGACATCTCATCTTGAGTAGGAACTGTTCAGAAGAAGGAAATAATGTGTTGTATTTACAGTCAAACGAAACATCCACCCCCAAAGGGGGTTGCTAAAAATATTGAGAAAATGTAGTATAGTTCTCCCTGTGGACAAAAGATGTGATGTCACTAATTAGTTCTAGCCTATCTGGCTGAAGAGGTGTCCTAATTAACTGAAATCAAGTGAGGAACTGTCTATGGGACAATGGTATTCGGCTTCTGGAGCCATGGCCTGGGTTATGTCCAGACCTAAGCCCAATAGAAAACATGATCTTCAAGAAGCAATTAGGCAGGCACGGAGGGAGCAAGTGACACCAGAGTGTTGCAGATGTCTTTTTAACTCTATGTCCAGCTGGATCCAGCAGGTTTTGGAGAATAAAGGACTTCATACTAATTATTGATTGTTGTACAGCAATTTCAAAGCATAAAATATCAAATGATTATTCTTGGTGTTTACCGGTGGTTGGCATACACTATGTCGCTTTACCACCATCTTCTAGGCTTGATCGCCGTTATCTTCAATTCAGTTTAAATCCATTTTCTAGTCCTGTCGCCCTTAAGAAACCCATCAAATACTTTCTTTCTTGTCTACTTTATCCATTTTTTTTTAAATCATCATGAATTATTAAAACCCTGAACTTCCCTTTTCTGCCTCAATACTTTTGGCCAGCACTGGACATTAATGGTACTGTATGTCTCTACTAAGTAGTAAAATAATCACTTCTAGTTTAACCCACTATTTAACTTTTTTCAAGCAAATGAAGGTGACTGCGCTAGACGAAAGATTTGACATCATAGTACCTTGTAGTTTCCTGCGATGGAAGCGTGGAGAGCCCAGGAAGCTGTTCTTAATGGAGTTGAGACGTGTCCTCCAGGGCATGCCCCCAATGGAGGGGCTGGGAGGCGGTGTCGGGGTCGGCGTTCCAGCGGGGCTCTCCTTCGGCGTGTGGACAGGCGTTCCTTTGGGAGTGGGCAGTGGGCTGCCCCTGGGGGAAGGGTGAGGGGTCACCTGGATGATGGGGATAGATTTGGTGCTAAGGTCAGAACCAGGTATGGGATGGAAGTGATGTAGTCGGATAGGGGCTAGGGGTATGACAGGAGTCAAGGGCACTGAAAGCTGTGGGGGAGTAGTGCGTGTTGCCCTGCTTACCATGGGACTGCTGGGAGTAGGTGACTGTTGAGGGCAGCATGGACTGAAGGGCTCTGAGTGGGCAGTTGAAATGGACTGAGAATCACTCTCTGGCAAGGGGTTGGACCTTGTTGCATGTAAGGGCTTATTAGAGACTTTGCGCTTAGCAGGAAGAGTCTGTGTTTTTGGGCAGAGCAAAAGCGGCCCATGCACTGCTTTTGGGGAAAGAGAATTTAATGTTGGCGTGTGAGCCCCAACATGGTTAGCATGGGGCTGGTCAGGGGAGTCAGGAGGACTGGTTTGAGACGAGAAGGTAAATTGAACCGCCTGAGGAGGTACACAGAACTTTGGAAGGGGCTACAGGATAAGCATGCACCAGAGCATTACAGAAGGCAAATAACGACAGCGCAATGGCAGGGGATGATTTAACAGCCACAACAACGCAAGAACAGGTCACACATGGATGCAGACAGGGTCAGAAAATATTGAGCCAAGGTAATGCAGAAAGGAAAAAAAAGAAAAGAACATGCAGTTAGCCAAGACCAGAAAAGGCAGAAAGCCATTTATGAAGTACGAGAAGAAGAATTATTCGAAAGGAAAGGAGAGAAGAAGGTGCTGGTGGCTACGATGAAGGTGGAAAGCTGTGGATCAAGCAAGAGTCAAGCAGAGAATGCACACAATGAAATGTCTGTTCGTTCATAAACCTATATCATTTTATACAGTTAAGTGCAAAAGTTTGTACACCCCACTTTCAAATGATTACTCCATCCAAGACATTTAATCTGAACCAATATCGTGAACCAATTCAATCTTTCTGAATATAATATCAAGTTTTGCATTACTTTTTTTTTTGTTCCCTTCACTCTTTATCTGTCCCTTTGCTGTGTTTTTTGTGCTGTGCTTTTGTGATTCCATCGCCTCTAAATTGGACTACTCACTGACCACTTGAGAGTTTGTGCTTAATTAAGCTTTTCATGGCTTGAACAAGATTTACGAAAGTAAACCTGCGTTGCTTTAAATCACTGGACAATTTAATGATGCCTATCAAACACATTAAGTGGAGCATCTGAAAAGCGATGAAACTGTTTCAAACTTTCTGTGAGAAACAATCTTTGTGGCAATGCCAGCCAAAGTGTAGAGATGAGCTACAAAATAATTTTTCATTGAATTTCAGTCAGACACCTAAGGAGAAGCAAACTTCTGATCAGTAGATTATGCATTCACCAGAATCAGTATAAGATTTATGAGCTGGAAATATTCCAGAACTGCCATGTTATAAAGCTGATTTATTTCATACATATCTTTTGATTTTAGTCATTTGATTTGTGATGTACTGAGAACACATTGATCTGAGTCATACAGTACGTGTTCCCTACCTAAGCCCTGGCCACTGATTAACTGAAAAGACAGGGTGAAAAGTCCTAACATCTACTATATGCTTTCTTAATTCTTTTAACCAATCTTTCTGCATGTGCAGACTGAAGAAGCGGAGCTTATAGAGTGGATTTCAGGAATGAGTTTCTCTTTTTAAATCAGCCGCGGGTTCAGTATCATGCAGCGCTGGAAGCTTTAGGCACAGGTAGCTGTAATCTGTAAGGGCTGTGAAACAAGTCAGCCAGAAAACTTTAGCCACAAGCTCCTCCTCAAATCACAGAAGAAACTGGCTTTTTACACGACTTTCCCTGAGCTGGATTTCCGCCGGGCTCAGAAGAGAACAGGGGGAGGGATAAAGGAGGATCTCCATGGATTGAAAGAAGTAACCCACACACACGCGCACGCAGACAAGGTATAGGCAATGGAAGGTTAAGACAATTGTTTTACAGCCTATTGGATCTGTACTGCGTTATAAATACTGTAGCTGTCATTATTATTTTTTGTAGTTATTTAGCTGCCTGAGCTAGTTTTCACTTTGTTGTTAATTTCGTCCTATTGTTAATACGTTGAGACCCAATAAGATTTTTAGAGAATTTGGTTCAAAGGTTTTCATTTCCTCATCTGAACTGAATATGCAACAATAATTCTCTAATAACTTACTTAAAATGGAAACGTTCCCATATAACACAATACTCTTCCTGCCAATTCATCCACTTCCTTTAACTCAGGACTAAACCCTGGTTATGCCATTTCAAAAAACACACAATGTAATTTTTTTTAGTACTTAATTTTTATGTTCTAAAATATCCACCACCCGCTTTTAGATTCCAAATTTTGCAAGTTTGTGGATAAAATATCGGCACCTTATCAATCAAAAACAAACTTTTGCTCTTGAATTCTAATTAATTAGGTTA
This sequence comes from Clarias gariepinus, assembly GCF_024256425.1. Lineage (NCBI taxonomy): Eukaryota > Metazoa > Chordata > Actinopteri > Siluriformes > Clariidae > Clarias > Clarias gariepinus. The sequence goes on along the minus strand of NC_071101.1, from coordinate 18,537,664 downwards.
ACAATCACTTCTGAAACAAATGAAGCTCAATTTTGAGACATTGTTACCTTTATCGAGTCCTAATACAAAACATTTAAATTCCCTGAAGGAGTGAAGACCTGCTTTATGTTTGACAATTGTGTGTGTGTGTGTGTGTGTGTTATTTAATTTTTTTTTTTCACTAATAATGAAATTTCTTCTCCTAACTCTCGGCTAACTACCTCTACACCTGTAGCACAGAGCCGACTGAGTTCTGCGTGGGTGTACATGTGATTGCGTGGGATGTCAGCGACGGGAGGAAGAGATCAGGCAAAGCAGGCTGACAAAGAAAAAGAAAGACACTCACCCTTGGACTGCTGAGAGGACTGGTGGAGAGACCCGAGGACGCTCCGCTGATAGAGCGTGACCTGCAGAGACACACACACACACACACACACACACACACACTTGTATTTTAGAAACAGACTGCAACAGGAAAGACAGACAGGAAAGGCACTAGGTGTATCAGTAGTGGGTTTATTCCAGAGATCGAGGCTTGATTAGAGGAAACAACTACATTACAATCTAACAAATGATTAATGATGTTAAATAGGTTAAAAACATGACATGATAAGGTGTTAGAGAAAGATCAACCATGGCTTTTCAGCCATTTGAAGTTATATTACTGGAATTGCCATGGAAACAAGTCAGTTCCGGGTTTCATTTATATTCTAGCAGCTATAAACAGTCTTTCCATAAGCAACCTCGTTTTTTTTTTTCTAATTTAAAGTTAATAAGGTAAATAAAGCAGCTTGTTTGGAAAAAAAATGTATTAGAACGAACACGATATTAATTAAACCTCATAGCAGAAGCGCAGAAGAACAGCCTGAGCCGGCCTGCAGAAACCTATTCAACATCTTTGGACCAATCAGAACCAACGAGAACTCCATCGTGCTATAAACAGAGCATCATCTACATCACAGTTTTCAATAAAAAATTCCCTCATGTTGTTCTCCAATGGATGACAGTCGCAGGCATATGCTGCTGAACTTATCGTAACCGCAGTGATGTTTTGAACTTTCCGGTGTTATCGCTCACGCTGAGCCGAGCCTGTTGTTCCTCTCGGGCGACAGATGTCCGCACAGACACCAGCGCACGTTTCGATCACCTCCGAGAAGGAGCAAATGAATTATCACAGTCACCAATCTGTCTTCATCAGCCAAGACGGTTGTCAGTGTAGACGGAGCCCAGCTGTTCCCCTTCTTTCATGTCACTTTTTTCCTCTCTCACCTCCTTTTTCGCTCTGTCCTTTTGTTATCTCCCTGTCGCTCGTCCTCGCCCACACACTCTCTATTCCTTAATTATCCTTTATTTCCCATCATGTTTTATATCCTCTCTTCCTACATTATTCTCTCCATCTTTCTTGTCTCCTGGTCCGTTCTGAAGCTCCCTGAAGTACTCGAGCCAACAGCCAGAGCCAAGCCCTTCGGTCCTGTCTCACAAATCGCTTTGTCTTTCCCTTTTCTGTTAATTCAGCCTTCAGAGACACTGAACCCCGCACGGAGGGTGGGAGAGGGAAAATGCATGAAAATACATGAAATGTGCAGAGAGAGCTGAATCGCAGCACAGTCCTTGCTCATGGTCCAGGAGTGTGTGAGTACACAGAGCCTGGAGCAACGTGTGGGAGTTCAAAAGAGGACACAGAGTGCATTCGTCAGTAAACAACTAGAACAAAAGAGGTGAACGTAATCAAAGACCTAATACAATTGAGTGATTATAAGATAATGAGCACTAAGGATGTGAAGTAAGCAATATCACATAAGAGGGAGTGCTGTAGTACAGAATATCAGCACGGTGAAAAGGTGAGGAGAATAAACCATGGAGGTGTCGAAGAACGACTGAGTTATACTTATAGATTTCCACTTATTCCATTTTAGATGCTTAGTTAACTTCTGGGTTCTGAGGTTAAATCCCAAATTGCATTAAATGGAAAGCTAGCACACTATGTAGGGTGTACGATCCCTTGTTCCACAGACCAAGTAGTGCACTTGATCAGGGTTTAGAGAGAGATTTGAGATTCAGGTTTGTGTTAAGACCTAGTTAGCGTTGTAGGTCGCACTAGTTGTGAACAAAGCAACATGAATCGTTCAGAGGTGATCTGGAAAGAAGTAGAAGCAAACACTAAGGAGAACAAGTTGTTTTTTAACATTATCACATGTGTTTTCTCGCTGAAAATGCATCCGTGACTGGTTTAGAATGTGGATTTTGGCAGGCAGCTGCTCTCGCCTCAGTACTGCAGACCGAACTGACCTACTTTCACCCATTTTAAGCTAAGTTTCAATGTGATTTCAGACTGTATTTTAATTATATGGCCAAAAGTATGTGGATAACAGTATATTATATATGCCTTCTGCCACAAATTTGGAAACACAGACCTGTATTGGATGTCTTTGTAGCTTGTAATGTCAAAAGTTTCCTCCAGTAAAACTAAGCTGGTTAAACCTGCTTCAATGACAAATGCCAAACAAGCTCAATAAAACAAGCTCAATAAAGACTTTTACCCATGCAGGCAAACGACGGTTAGTCTATTTAATGATTGTTAGGACACCTGTAATGTAAAGTGATGCACATGGTTGAACATCAAGGTGCTATGATTCCCTACATCACCCCTCGTGGTCCAATCACATTGCTCGGTCAGAATAATGTGTTGTATAATACAGCCCATATAACACTATTACAGTAAAAAAAAAAATTAAGACACTTTTGTATCACCAAAATGAAAGATTTCTGAAGATTTTCCAGTGGCAAGGCACGTCAACAGTGATGGAGGTCAACATTAAGGACATCTCAGTTTGCATTGATACGTAGCTGTTACCGGAGCAATGAAGTCAGGAAGCTTATAGAGAAAAAGCTCATCTACATTCACTTAGAACCTGAAGGGATAAATGTCACGTTTTGACAGCAGCTATTACGTTACGAACCATTTTGAATTTCTAGTCCAATGCTTTCACCTTGCAGCCTCAAAAACATTTTTTGAGCATTATTATTGAAATGATGATAATATTTTTCTTTGCAAATTATATTATCTCGAGGAAGTGTAGACTTTTTGTGTGCACAGGTTTGCATTAGACTCTTACATTGGACAATAAGTTTTGTCCAATGCAAGAGTCTTAGTAAGTTTTAAGTCTTTGTTTAAGTAAGTTAAGTCTTTTCATTATATGGCCAAAAGTGGATATGGGGGCCTGTCCATCACATGTGCCTTCTGACACAAATTTGGAAACACACAACTGTACTGGATGTCTTTGTTTCCTACTGTATAATGTTACATATTCCCTCCACTAACACTAGGCGGTTAAAACCTGCTCCGATGACAAACGCCCCTGTGCGCTAAGCAAGCACCATGAAGACATGCACCATCCAATGTCTCAGTGGAAGAAATCCAGTAGTCTGCACAGTGCCCTGATATCAACCCAATCAATTGGTTTGCATTGGCAACATTTTTGGCTTACATGGTTACATAGTTTTGAGAAAAAAAAACTACCGTCATTTAGTTCTAATGAGAATGAAAATGGTTTGCGCAACATTGACTGGCACAGTTAATTGATCGTGTGTACTGTGCGTCCGCTGCATTCCAAATGACCGAGCAAGTAGAGCAACGAATCTGCATCAAATTGTGCGTTAAGCTTGAAAATTCCTCCACGGAAACTATTTGGATAATTCCGAAGGCTTTGATGTTTTTTTCGCGATTCAGCCACCCTACAGCCAGGTTTTGGCACCCTGCTACTTCTGGCTTTTCCCAAAATGAAAAATGACCTTTGACAGGATTTCAGACTGGCAATGACACTCAGGGGAAAAAAAGCCAAACACCCCAACGATAACGATTCTAACAAAGGATTTTGCAGACTGTTTTGAACAGTGTAAGAGACCCTGGGAGAAATGTCTGAGGTTCCAAGGGGCTTACTCTGAAGGGGACTGAGGCCTCATTGTCCTGTGAACAATATTTCTTCAATCTCCTTCAATAGATGTCTCATTTTTTTATATTACATGGCTGCATACTTTCCAGACAGACCTTGTATATAACTAGATCCTTCAAACGTCTAAGCGCGAGCTTTTAAATGGTTTTAAGAAGACTGGTGATAATTCTGCAGTGCACAGCACATCATATGCTATGTTAAGTCTAGTTTAAGATGTAAACCACAATATTGCACTTTTAATAAAAGGTTAAATATGAAAAGTCACTGTACAAAAGTAATTACATTTTCAGATAATTATATTAGGGGCGTTCAAGTCAAACCGGGACTCCTGGGGAAATTTCTTGTTAATGAAGGGGTAAAACCCATTGACATTTACAGAAAACTGCAAAGTGAATAACGATTCGGGCCGGAATCGTTATTTAATTAAGGAAGCCTGATGCTTGAAAACTGACAGTTAGCTTGTTGCCAACTTGCAGAAGAGATGCATGTGCCTGTGTAAACTGTACACACAATCATTCAGGAACTCGTCTGCCACAATCACATCCCCTGTACAGTCCTGAACAGAACCTCACCTTAACCATTTCCCTATGTTGATGCCATTAAAGGAGTTCCTGGAAGGCCGGGGTTTCAGACTTAAATCTGATCATGGCTCATGGTTTTTGTACTGATAAAATTAGACTGTTAGCTCTCACTAACTTTTGCCTTGATGGCATCCAAGCAGTAGTGAAACGCTGGTATAAGTACATTAGTGTACAAAAATAAAGGTAGTTTTATTGCAATCAAAAATCCCGGTTTGACTTGAACACGGCTTTTTTCCTAGGTGCTAGGCTTATGACCCATGCAGTGATTCCCACACCAGCTTCCAGCACATTTAAATGAACCACTATATTGAGCTGTATGATGAGGACTCGATGTGGGTGGTTTGATGGCTTTATATCACAGTTTAAGTGACACTAGAGCATTCGCTCTCACTAACTAACTCAGCCCATCAGGCTGCCTAGGCATCAGCAGGACTGGATTCTGAGCACAGCCTGTAAGGCAGCACGTTCTGTCAGTGCTGCCCCTAGTTTGTGAGACTAATGTTAGTGTTTAAGACGGGTCCAGAATGCTACGGGGCAGCTTGCTGAAGCTGAGTGGGAGCTGAAGAGAAAAGGGAAAGCGTCAGGAATCCTATTAACCAAACACAGCCCAGCCCAAAGGCATGATGGGATTAAAGAAGCAACCCAGGGCAG